>NC_143488.1:21205520-21377534 GCF_027475165.1 Benincasa hispida
CTTTGCATCTTTCTTGGTCATGAAATATCGGGTGGTCAGTGTGAACAATTACTATGGATCCCAGCAAGTAAGCTCTAAATTTTTCTAGCGCAAAGATCACCGCAAGAAGTTCTTTTTCAGTGGTAGTGTAATTCGCTTGGGCAGGGTTCAATGTTCTACTCGCATATACGATGGGGTGTAGCATTGTTTTTTTTTTTGTTTGAGCTAGCACTGCCCCCATCACATAACCGCTAGCATCGCACATCAGCTCAAATGGCTTTGTCCAGTCAAGTGCGATCAACACAGGCACGTTAGTTAATGTGTTCTTCGGTATCTTGAATGCATTGAGGCACTGTGTATCAAAGTCAAACGTTCTGTCAGCCTCCAGCAACGCACTCAATGGTCGAGCAATCTTTGAAAAGTCCTTCACAAAATGACAGTAAAATCCTACATGTCCCAGGAAACTGCTGACAGCCTTCACATTAGCTGGAGATGGAAGCTTTTCAATGGCCTCAATCTTCACCTTATCCATCTCCAGCCCTTCCTTGGAACTTTGTACCCGAGCACAATACCTTCATTCACCATGAAGTGGCACTTCTCTCAATTCAGCACAAGATTTGTCTCTTCACGTCTTCTTAATATCTTTTCCAAGTTGTTCAAATAGACTTCATATGTTTGCCCGTAAACCGAGAAGTCGTCCATAAAAATTTCCACTGAATACTCTAGATACTCGGAGAAGATAGCCATCATGCACCTCTGGAACGTGCTCGATGCATTGCATAATCCGAACGGCATGCGGTGAAAAGCAAACGTTCCGTGTAGGCAGGTGAATGTGGTTTTCTCTTGGTCTTCAGGAGTAATCATTATTTAGTTGTAGCCCACATACCCGTCCAGAAAATAGAAGTAATCATTTCCTGGTAGGCAATCTAGCATCTGGTCAATAAAAGGCAAAGGGAAATGGTCCTTCTTTGTCGCCGCATTGAGTTTGCGGTAGTCCATGCAAATCCGCCAGCCGGTGACGGTCCACATTGGTATCAATTCATTATTTGCATCTAGGACTAACCGACATTCCTCCCTTCTTGGGCACACATTGCACAGGGCTGACCCACATGCTATCGGTCATTGGGTATATGATGCCTGCGTCCAATCATTTAATTATCTCCTTTTTCATAACCTCCTTCATCGCAGGGTTCAGTCTGCGTTGAGGTTTGATAGACCCTTTTTGGTTTTCTTTGAGATATGTCTTGTTGATGCGTTAATTTTATCAAGTGAAAAGATGGATGATATGCGTTGATGGATTACGTTGTGCAATCAAGTTTCCCCAGCGGAATTCAATGTAAATTCCCCTAAGTTTCTTGGTAAGTACAGGGTCGATCACAGGGACTTGTGAAAAAAGATTGTGTTGATAATTTTTGGATGAAAACTTTGCGGTAACCAAGTAAATAAATAAAGTGTTGGTTGTTGATTTCGTTGATTGAAAATAAATAAATAAATGTGGCAGATTTGAGAAACGAAGTGCGTTGATAGATGCAATGAATATGCGATGAACGGGTTGAGAAGATCTTTAGCTAGTGTTACTTGAAAATGCGTCAGACTATGCGATCATGTTACTATCATGCACAACAAGTCATTTTCCAATGTAAATGCGATGCTCCTAAATCTAGGACGCATGTGTTGCATGCAAAATATCTATAGAGCTTATTCCTAAGACTCTACTCTTGTCCTATGTATGATGCAAAATACATGAAAGCAAGGTGACCGCATACAATCGTATCTGATCGCTAAGATGCATGCGATGCGTAATAATAAATAGTGCTCATTCCTAAGTCCCTATCTCTCATTTATGCGTTCTAATCTGGTTCTTCCAAACCTAGATTCTAACCTGACCTTCCCAAGTCTAGATCCTGTCCTTAGACTACCCTCCCGAATATCTCTAATAGACGAATGAAGCATACATAAACAAGATAATCGCAAAGAATGAAGATTCCCTAGTTGGGCTAGCTAAATGCTTCTCAACCCATTCAATTAATTTAGCTACTCATGCGTGAATTACAGAGAGTGAACAGATATAGAGAATGAAATTCCATTCTAATAACTGGGTAGAGAGCCTGGTAGCAATTCCTTGCTGACCGAGGATTTTTATACTGAATCTCTATTTTAATCTACAAATATTCCCGCTTCTGCAGATGTCGGCCCTCTCTCTTTCTTGGAGCTTTCGGTGCTTTCCCAAGTTTCCCGGAACGATCTATCGGCACACCTTCTTCCTCGCGTCTGCCTTAAAATGAAAGAAGACTATGGACAGAGACGTGAACTTGTAAAGTGATGAAGTAATCGACTACTTAACCCCTTCTCTGAAGAATGCACTTGGTATTTATAGAGTTTCCATGGTGAAAGGCGGCCTCTCTCTCCCGGTTGTATAGATGGGATAGCTTTTATTCCTGATTGATGCGTTGGATGATTGTTATCGATAAATCTGAATGTACTTTGTGACCGTTATCGGCTGTCAACTTAATTTGGATCCGACTGTCATCAGCTTTCTGTCCCATCATTCTTAATTATCCTTTCACCCAGATGCGCCCACCATGTTGTGCTGACCAAGTTGCGGTGATTCTTCTTGGGCGAATGTTTGGGAGCACGATCAATACAAAGTCTTGCTGTGAAGTTGCGATCGACCAATGTATTCCTATGATTGCACTCTCTGCATTGTATTAACGCATATTCTGCACAAAAATGTAAAGATCAACTGCTCTAATGTGTTGGACGCATGCGACCACAGTATTATAAAATTTATGCTTAATGGGCGCAATTTAACATATTTCATCAATGCAATCCAACATTGTTTAAGAACTTAGTACTATGATAATGTGCATTTCTGCCCGTTATCACCTATGCATGCAGTAAGTTGGGCTAATTCCTCTTATATCTGCTAGCATCCACCCTATTGCTTTTATGTACTTCTTCAGGATATTAAGCAGCATATTTTTTGTTCTTCATGTAACGCAGAGAAAGTTATCACCGGCAAAGTTTCATTTTGCCCCAAGAAAACATACTTCAGATGACTTGGTAGAGTTTTTAATTCCACGGTGGGTGGTTGTTCCAAGGATGGTTTTTGTGCTTTTCTATCTTCATTCAAATTTACTTTTTCTTCTTCGTTCGTTGTTTCTATGATCACATTGCCAGTTTTTACGGATGCGGTTGCATCCTCTTTTTCATCTTCTTTTTCGGACTCCTCTTCTTCATTACAACTGGGTTCATTGTCAGAATCGGATAGGTCTTCATCTTCCAGATACTTCATGGCTTTAATGATGTCAAACCTGAGCTTCTTCCCATTTACACTCAACGTGATCTCTCCCTTGTACACATCAATTTGAGTGCGACCAGTAGATAAAAATGGTCGTCCCAATATGATGGGCACATCTTTGTCCGCTTCGTAGTCGAGAATGATGAAGTCTGCCGGTAGAATGAATTTATCAATTGAGACCAGAACATCCTTCAACTTTCCCTCTGGGTGAACTAAGAACCTGTCCGCTAGCTGGAGAGTCACCGTTGTGGGCGTTAGCTGCCCCACATTCAATTGTTTGAAAATTGAGAGGGGCATTAAGTTTATACTGGCCCCAAGATCACAAAGTGCTTGACCTATATATATCCTGCCAATTGAGCAGGGTATTGTTAAAATTCCAAGGTCGCGCATCTTCGGTGGAATTATGGTGTTTGACTTTTGCGTTAAAGCCACCGTTGCAAACTTTCCTGTGCTTCTTTTCTTTGTCACCATGTCTTTTAAAAACTTTGCATATTTTGGCATTTTTTCTATTGCTTCTGTGAAAGGGATGTTGATATGTAATTGTTTTAACATTCCCATGAAACGATGATACTGCATTTCATCATTTTGATTTTTCTTAAGTCTTTGCGAGAATGGTGGTAGTTGTAGCTTCACGATTCTCTGTTCCATAGGCTTAGAAGTGGACGCAACTTCTAGTTCCATCGTCTCATGTTCTTCTGGTTCATCTTGTGTCAACAGGGTCTTGGATTCCATCGCAACTGGAATAGTCCTACTTAGCTCATTCTTCTCTTCCGCCATTGTCTTTCTACTTCGCAAAGTCACGACTTGGCATTGCTCTTTTCCTGTGTTCCCCAGGTTTCAAGGAAGCTCAATTTAGCTCAGCAATGTCCCTTGCAGTCTACTTTTAAGCTCGCCCACAATCTGTCCTATTTGGATTTTGAGAGTGTTGATTGAAATCGGCTGATTCTGGAGCACCGTCTCGTTCTTTTCTATGTACTACTTTAATAGGCTCTCCAGGGAGGAAGATGGCGGCACTTGTGAACTGTTGGCTTGATTTTGCAGTTGACCGTTCGTTCGCGGGAAAAATCCTGGTGGCCCTTCCTTTTGCGTCATAGGTTGATAATTCTATTGTTGATTGTTTTTCCACGTGAAGTTTAGGTGGTTTCTCCACCCGGGGTTGTATGTGTTAGAGAAAGGATTGTTCTTTACGAAGTATACTGATTGTGGATTCCTCAGACATTCTTCCGTCGAATGCAAATCTCCATAAGTAGCACAACTTGTGCTTGTCTACTCGATTACGTTGACCTGCCCTCTTTGCATTCCCGGGCTATTGATTGCAATGCCCTGTAATAGATTGATCATCGCATTCATTTGATTTTGTAGAGATGTGATGGCCCCATTGTTTACATCACCTTCTCGAATTTTTAGTCGTTGATTGCATTCCCTCCAATATTTTTGATTCTTTGATGTGCGATCAAGAATATTTTTAGCCTCATCATACGTTTTGTAAAGCAGACCTTCAACTATTGCCACATTGGCAGCTGTCTGCGATGCATGGTTCAAACTATGATAAAATATCTCCAACTGGATATAGTCAGGTAAGTCGTTGTGCGGACAATCTCGTACCAATCTCTTAAACCTCTCCCAGACATCGTTGAGCGATTCGTCAGTTTCTTGTTCAAAATTTGTAATCAACTTCCTCCTTCTTGCGTTCTCGATGGAGGGAAATATTTCTTCATGAACTTTTCTATAACTTGTTCCCACGAGGTTATCTCCCCTGGTTCGAGAGAATAAGCCCATTTCCTTGCTTTATCAATGAAAATGGGAATAACGTTAGTCGAACTTCTTCAGCTTATGTTTGGGAACATAAAAGTGTTACAGATTTCAATGAAACTTCGGAGATGGGCGTGCGGATCCTCGCCACGCCTTCCACCAAACTATCCGGCCGTCTGAATCATCTGCAATATAATCGGCTTCATCTCAAACCACGATCTGTCCAGAGCTAACCTCATGATTCCTAGGGAGAAATCATAAAGGTTGGGCGACGCATAGTCCTGAATGGGTCTATTGCGGTCGTTTGCCAGAAGAATGGGGTTTTCCATGATATTGTTCGCATTTTCTACTCTTTCTTCCGGTTGTTCCGCCATTCTAAGACTTCTCTCTTGTTGTTGTCGGCGGTTGTCTCTCTATCTCCTTCGGAACGTTCTTTAGATCTCTAGGTCGTAGTTGGGCTCAGGAACGTATCCTTTGGTCATACGACACCTGCTTCTTTCCTTACCACAGGAATGACAGTGCATAGAGATCGAAAGCTGCAAAGAAAATCAAAAGGTTACTATTAGCGCAATATGTACTACCGTAGTCCTCGGCAACGGTGCCAAAAACTTGATGCGTTGTAAATTTGATACGATTATGATGTATGATTGCGGTGATGAATTATGCGTTGCACATGCAAGTTTTCCTAGTAAAACCCAAGTATAAATCTCACTAGGTTTCCTGGTAAGTCCAGGGTCTAACACAGGGACTACTGAGTTACTATGCGACAATAAATTTGATTCCTTTTTGGTGGTAAAAACAAATAAGTGGATGGTGTTTGTTTTAAGTATATTTCCTATGCGACGGATTCAATTGAAGAGTTGATGAAATCAAGAATTACAATGAGTATGCGATGAACGGATTGAAAAGGGATTTAGCTAACACTTCTTAAGATTGCATTCAAGTAATGCGATCAAGCTACACACACACAACAGCATGTCATCTCTCAATGCGAATGCCATAGTTCCTATTTCTAGGACGCATGCGATGTATACGATAATGTCGATAGGACTTATGTCTAAGCCTTTATTCTTGTTTATGTGATGATGAATGATGCATGACACGTAGATTTTGAATCTATATACTACAAATTCATGCCATAAACTTGTTGTCATAGATTTTATGCAATGATATGCGATACTACTTCTAGATATGCGCTATTAATGAATGTTCTTGTAGTATGTTGTGCGTTGTCACAAGTTTCCTTGCATTGAAACCAAGTATAATTTCACTGCAAGTTTCTCGGTGTGATCCGAGGTCGAACACAGGGATTGTTTTGGTTTAATTGCGTTATATTCATGATATATGCAACCAGGGGTTTTTCAATTTATAAAAAGGTTGTGTGTACAGGTATTTGAAAATGCGATAAAGTAAAGGTAAGCAATAAAAATGCGATAAGCAGTAAAAGTAAATTTCGATAAAATAAACCTAAGCTATGATGATACAAGATACAGGTTTTATGATACAAGATATCGAGGGTGAGATTGACTGTGAAGATTATACAAAGATCATGTTATGCGGTGGCAAGTCTTATGTGTGAAACAGAAAGAGAAAAGATAATTAGTACAAACATCGCAAGTTCCTTAATTATGTTAAAGGCATAAGTACGGTTCTGCTTTTCCTTGGCGTACACCTCTCAGTGATCGGCCACGTTTCCCACATCTCTATGGTGAAACAGGGACGAACGTAATGAACGCAAGGTTACTTCCATCTCTGGAAGTACTTCTTACTTTAGTTAATGCATTCTTCTAACCTTCTCTCGACAGATCAGAATGACATCTTCACTTCTGCTCTCACAGGTGAAGATGTCGTCTAGCATGCTTTAGCTAAACATCTTTATTTCTTTAGCATCGATTAAGTTACTTGTTTAATTCATATTAATCACCAATGGATTAAGAAAACATCACGGAGAAAATGATTTATAGAGGAACGAATATAGACAGAGAAGTATAAATGGAAATGATCGAGACATTCAATAATACTATTTAGCGTCTGCTACATGGTTTTGAATGAAGAGATTAAAAAGATGAAATACAATTGATGAATGAGAGTTAGAAATAAATACAAATAAATAAGTACCAATGTCTTGGCACAGATCTGGAATGGAGAATTGCTTGTCAGCGTTGATGGAGTGAATGGAAGGATGAGCTTCCCTTTCAGGCTTGCTCAACTGGTAGAAGGGATCTAAGTACAGAGCTTCTCAGTGGAGATTTGGCAGAATTGCACTAAGACTAACCTTTCGACCTTGTCTCTTCTCTTCCCGGATTTCCTCCGATCAGCATTCAGATCAGCTCTCTCTTAATAGCCTTGTATCAATTATCCCCCGTATCAAGTATATTTTTTAGTGAATTCTTTTGAGGATATTTATAGGCTGAAGGATTTGACTCTCTGACTTGTGGTCCCCACTTTATTGTTATGGAACGTCCGAAAATGGTGGAATAAATATTCCTTCTGTTATGCAATCAGTCCATCGAATATGCACAACAGTTAGTTATACACGTGTCACAATCCACCGTGATTGCACTGCTCATTTGCATCTTCGATCGTATCTCTAAAGGGTGAATGACACATACATAAAACAAGATGATCGCATAAGTGTAGCTTTTAGGTCATGCTAGCTAAGTACTTCTCAACCCATTCGGAAATTTAGCTACTCATGCGAAGTAAGGAGAGATTGAGCATAAATTGAAATGTAATTTCCATTGTTTATAAATTAGATGCAGAATACAGAATAACAATAAGAATGTAGAGATAAGAAGCCCGGTAGCAATGTCTTGCTTCCCGTGGCCTTTTACACTGTTTCTTCATTTAAACTCTTCCAAAATGAATAACCTTGCTTTCGTAAGTGTTGGCCCTCTCTCCTTTTGTAGCGCTTCCCGGCAGTCTTTCGAGCTATCCAGGAATGATCTCTCGGCGTCTTCTTCTCTTCACTCGTCTCCGTCCTCTAAGTATGATTATGAACAGACTAACGACTAACTATCTTGTATATGATCTCTATTCTATATCGCAAACTCCTTTAACGATGGTGGCCTTCGGTATTTATAGAGCTCAAAGTGAAGAAGCTTTTGTCTCTAATGATTGCAATGATGGGCGATCATTAAATCTTCAGCTCTAATTTATTATGTTTTCCCCTTGATGCGTTGTCTTTATGCGTCGTCGATTAATGATCACCAAAAAGTTGAGTGTACTTGCTACAATGTGTCGTTAATGGCTTGTCAACTAAATTCGGATTCGACCGTCATCAGCTTTCCCATCCCATCATGATTTATTATGTTTTCCCCTTGATGCGTCGTCTTTATGCGGCCACCATCTTGAGCAAATTCTCACGATCGCATACGATCGCATGACTTTTCGATCGCAATCTTTCAATGCGCGCGGACGCCGAATTCCTTGGATCGCAATTTTACTTGTGCCTACGCATTTTTCCTACACAAAATAAGTAAATTAGCTGCTTTTATGTGATGGGCGCATGCGATCGCAATATTCTTAGTTTAACGCTTTTGGACATGATTTTGCATATTTTTACCGTCGCATTCCCTCATTGTTTTACTTATTTGCACTGTAATAACGTGCATTTCTGCCTGTTATCAGTGGCCAACCGAGGAAACAACGGTAAGAGATATGCGCTGTGATAGACTACGACATCTATTACGTGGACCAAAGGACCCAAATGAAAAGAAGGAAAAACTTTGTAAGGATGTTGAGATCGCTTTTGAAAAATTCAGACTTATAAATGCTGAAGATGTCGTGAAGGGTACATTGGCACTATATATCAAAGTTGTGATGATGGGAAAAGACAAGAAAACACAATTCGACGTTAAGACATTTAGGATCATAGATTACATTGAAGTCTAAAGACATTATGATTGGTCGACTGTCTTATTCCAACATTTGTTAAATAGTATGAAGTGCATTTTATGTGAGAAGAAGGAGTTGCACGATATAAAAGAAACAGAAAATCCTAAACATGTCACATAATACTATATAAAGGGATTTGTACTTGCATTCCAATACGTACTTGTTGTTCCAATTGAATTCAATATATTTTTAACGGGTTTGTGTTATAAATTATATATGTATATCAAATATTTTCTTCCAAATTGTAGGTTTCACTTACAAAACACTATCAACATCTAGTAAGTTCATAGCCACCAAAGTGAGCAAGAAGGCAATACTACAAATTCTTAGATGGACCTATTCTCAGGCTCCATCGTATAAGTCGTTGGATAGGAACCAACCTAAAAAAGTAAGCATCTATTACAATTTTTAATCGATTGCTTATAGTTTACTAAATGATGGCCCAGTAAGTAATACACGATCGCCCAGTAAGTTCTAAACGATCTCTAGTAAATTCTAAGAGATTGGCAAGTGAACTATAGAAAATCACCCAGTACATTATAAGTCATAACCCAGTAAGTTCTAAGCAATCACCCATATTAATGAAAGAGATTGTTTAGTTATGTATAAGTGATTGTTTATATAATACTAAACAGTCACTTATATTGTGGTGAGTGATCTCTTATCTTTATTAAAGTGATATTGTAAGAAAAATACTCCACAAACACTTACATTCTCTCCAATTCTGGCTCTGACGAACGATCTTGCTCTATACCCAAAGAAAAAATAAACCGAACGATCGAATGAAAGCAATAAGAAATAAAAATGTCAGAATGAAACTCTGAGAGAACAATGGGAGAAGAAGTTGAGGAGCTCAACTGAAAGTGTTGTGAATAACTAAGAGTGACCTTCCATTACTTGCCCAATTCTTGATAACAATAACATTCAATAATGTTGGTAAAATATTAGAGAATAAATGCTTTAGTGGAATGTTGGTGTTGCATTGAATACAATTGCTAAAGAAATCATTGAAGGAGGAAGAAGGTAGGGGGTTGAGAGGAGGTTTTAAAAGTAGGGGTAAATATGGTATTTCACATGACAAAAAGGTCAACCATAGAAAAGTTTTTAGAAATAGGTCATCCATAGAAACGTTTTTTGTTTTTGGATTATTTTTATGAAATTTTCCATTAGTTTAACCATTTTCTTAATAGGAAAATAAATAGTTGGAATATATATATTTTTTTAAATAATATTTTAAAACAGTATTTCTTCTCATCACTTAATGTCATAAAACAATCTATTTTCTAACTTTTTTTAATCTAAATTTAGAATTCTAATAATTAATATCAAAATCTTAAAGTTTTTTTTCTTTATTATTATTAAATGTTACATTTGTTTGTATAAACAATCAACTTAATTCTTATTAATCCACTAATATTCATTGCAAATATTTCTTTTAAATCTAGCTTAGATTAATTTTTCGATTCTCAATATTGTCTAATTTTTTTTAATTAGCAATCATAATTGACTTTTATTTATTGATTTATGTGCTTAAAGTCGTAGATTATTACTTAAATAAGTTTGTTCTAAAGTTTCACAGAAAATTCACAATATTTCTATAAGTTTATGTGATATCCGTGATTTTTCTCGAAATATCCACATAAATTTGAGCTACCAATTTTTTATGAATGTCGATATTTTCATCCTTGGTTGTTTGCTTATCCTTTGTCTTCCAAGATTGACATCAATTATGTCAATTAGGAGATACATATAGGTTATCTCTTCATCAATCACATGATTCATGAACATGTCATGAATTGGCATTAGGAATTTTGAGAATATTTCTCAATTAAAAATAATTTCAAAAAGTACACTGCCATTAATATAGTATCAATGTTACTTTTCCAAGTAATACTTTTTTTCAATTTTGACTTATATCGATGACTTAAAATTAAAATCATGAGAAAAAATGACATAACATTGAAATATAAAAAATATATTAGTTAATAGCATGCAATCAAATATCCATTCAAATTAAGCATTAAATTTTAAGAACCCTATAAATCATGTCTAATGTAATGATACTTCAGTGATTTAGAACAAACACCATTGTAGGGTAGGTCAAACGTTCCTTCAGGATTGAGACATTCTCAATCAAACATTACAACAAAATGACTCTTATTCCTACAATGTTTAGTTATCATTTATTCGGTAAGAACACCATTAACAATGTTAAATGTAACCCATCATTTTGGATTTTGTAGTTTTGCCGCCACAAGTGCTATCGTACGGTAGGTCAAGTATTGAAAACAAAACTGCAATCCTATCCTTTTCATGAGTTAACTAGAATATTGATTCATACAAACATCATCCGTAGGGTGATGCTCCCAGGGTGCCACGAGGCCAAACATGAATCTCACATTGTCAACCAATGATGGAGACCGTAGAATATGTTAACACCTGTCCTTCTCCCACTTACTATAATACTTTCTCTAATTCAACTTGATTTTAACTCATACAAACACCATCTATAGGGGGACACTTATACGATGCCATGAGGCCAAGCATGAGTCTTACAGTGTGAATTATTCTAGATAATGTAGAAGAGACGACATATCATTTTCATATATTCTCCCACCATGTATTTTGAGATAGGGGTTTCGTTACTTAGACAATCTTAGGCTAAATTATTTATCTAAAGTTTTATTTTTGTTTTCCCAAATATAGCTCTTATGTTTGGATAGTTGACATAATGTGAAAATCTAAGTTGATTGAACTCTTTAATAAACTAATCACATTATGTTTTAATGAAAGTTTGACTAATTCAACTCCTAGGTCAGTTTTCAGGTAGGTGTGATCTGTTACCATCAACTTAAATGATAGGTCTTGTAAAAGACTATCTTTTCTATGATAAAACCCTAAATTCTATTATAATTGTTTGCTTAAAATGGCTATTTTTGTAGGTAAACTCCAATCCCGACTCAACAAAGCTATTTCAGAAGATTTTGAGCTAATTCAAGCCAAATGCCACCAAAAGATCACTTAACAAGAAGATCTATGATGAACTACCACTTTGACCCTCAAGAGGAACAATTCAACACTCTTCAATGATGCTTGCAACGTTGCGATGCTCCTTACAACATTAAGCTTGATGCTAGCTCGATGCTTGAAGACAAAATGCATCTACTTGCTGTAAAATAGGGCAGCGTCGCAACACTTAACCTAGGGTCGCAATCCTCCGAATATTCACAAAATAGTCCGCGTGCGAGCGTGCCTCACGCAACCGAGCATCAATAAAGCAATGCAAAGTTAGCCCAACGCTTCTTGGCTTTTTTACGATTTAGCGTTGCAACATTGGCCTTAGCGTCGTGACGATACACCTGCTGATATAAAGTTCATTATTTCATTTTCAGCGAGAGAGAAGAAAAACTAAAACTTTTAGAGAGAGACTTCGAATTTACAAAGCTATTCTTGTAAATTTTGGAGAGATTCAATCAATTTGTATTCAATCCTTGTACCAATTGTGCAACTATTAACAGATTGCTCGAAGAATTTCATCATTCGTGAGTAGGTAATCCTTTTTCTTGGGGAATTATGTAGATTGGCACTTTCTTGAGAATTTTTCCTGAATTTTTCTTCATGTAATTACTTTTTTTTTAATATTCTTGCTGAGAAGTAGAATAAAATTGATTAAGAATGAATTGACTATTCAAGAATAATCAATTTTTGTATGCAAAAATTACATAGTTCTATAACAAATTTGTAATTAAAGTTGCAAGAATTAGTAGTCTTGATAGAAAATGTGGACTTCTTTTCCTCTTTTCTTTAAAGAACCTATTAATTCAGAACATTCATGCAATCAATCTTGAAGTTTCAATCTTTTGATTTCAAGAATTGGAATAGTTAAGAAAACCCATGAGTTTAATGCAATTTAGGGATTAATTGTGAAATGTCTTTAGGAAGCAATTAGGATCTAGATTAGGGTTAATTGTCAAATTAGCTAATTCGGGCATTAGGAATTTATTCTTAATGAACGATTGAATAATCTAATTGCATGTTTCTTTGTTAAGTCAATGATAGAATTGCCTAGTTTACATAAAATCCCAAGATTTCATTTTCAATTGAATTTTATCTCATAATCTCTCTTACTTCTCTCATTACTAAAATTCCTATACCAATTCTTGTTTTTTAACGTAGTTTCTAGTTCCTTAAAATATACAACCTGATGCGTTATTTTATTAAGTGTGGAAAATGTGGATGATATGTGTTGATGGATAGCGTTGTGCACTCAAGTTTCCCCAGCGAAATCCAAGTGTAAATTCCTCTGAGTTTCCTGGTAAGTCCAGGGTCGATCACAGGGACTTGTGAATATAGTTGCATTGATAATTTTCTTATGAAAACTTTGCAGTAACCGGTAAAATAAATAAGGTGGTTAGTTTGTTGTTGCGTTAATGAAAATAATAATAAATGTGGCAGAGTTTGAAAAGAGTTGGTAACGAAAAATACGATGGATATGCGGTGAACGGGTTGAGAAGTGTTTCGGCTAACAGTCCCTATGTTGCGTTCATGCCTTCGACCATGCAACATACATACAATAGTAAACCACCTTTCGGTATGAATGCCTCGATTTCTAAGGCTAGAACGCATGCAATAAATATGCGATAAGTCTACAGGGTTTACACATAAACCTCTATTTCTATTTATGAAATGAAAACATGACATTCACACAAATATGCAACCGTATAATATCATTCCTATTCCTAGGATGCATGCGATGCAAGTTGACATACAAAGCTTATCTCTAAGTTCCTATTTCTTGTTTATGCAGGCCTAATCTTGCTCTTTCAAGTCAGATTCTAACCTAGCTCTCTCGAGACATAGGTTTTTTCTTTAGATTCTCTCTCAAGCAACTCTAAAGGGGTGTTTCGCACAGCATAAAACAAGACAATCGCAAGCAATAAACTTCCTAGATCATGTTAGCTTAGTTCTTCTCAACCCATTCAACTATTTTAGCTACTCATGCGTATTAAGAGAGTAAGCAGATGTAGAAATAGAACTTCCATTGAATATATAAAACATGAAGTACAGAATAATAATGCAAGTATAGTAAAGAGCTTGGAGCAATTTCTTGCCACCAGTTGTTACACTGTTCTACACGTGCTGTAAAGATATTCTCGCTTTCGCGAGAGTCAAACCACTCTCTTCCCTTACGCCCCAAGGTTCTCTCTCGAGCCACCGTGGACGATCTCCGACATCACCACTCTTCTCTAGCTCCGTAGTGAAAATGGAAAAATAAAACTATGAATAGAGGTGTGAACTTATAAAGTGATGGAGTAATCGACTGCTTAACCCCTTCTCTAAAGAATGCACTTGGTATTTATAGGGCATCAAAGGTAAAAGGCGGCTTCTCTCTCCTAGTTGTACAGATGGGACAGCTTTAATTCCTGACTGATGCGCCGGATAGTTGTCACCGATAAAGCTGGATGTACTTTGTGATCGTTATCGGCTATTAACTTAATTTGGATCCGACTGCTGTCAACTTACTGTCCCATCGATCTTAATTGTCCTTTCATCTGGATGGGCCCACCATGTTGCTGTGATTCTTCTTGGGTGGATGTTGCGAGCACGATCAACGCAAAGTCTCGCGGTGAAGTTGTGCTCGACCGATGTATTCCTATGATCGCATTCTTTGCATTGCGTTAATGCATATCTTGCACAAAAAAATACAAAAATCAATAGTTCCAATGCGCTGACGCATGCGACCGCAATATTATAGAATTTATGCTTAATGGACACAATTTAACATATTCTATCAATGCAATCCAACATTGTTTAAGAACTTAGCACTATGATAACATGCATTTCTGTCCGTTATCACATCCCCAAATTTAGACAATGTTTGTCCTCAAGCATAAGCTAAAGATTCCTTTAGCAAGTCCACCGCAAAGTTTTTTTCCTAGATTTCTCAAGGATACTTCATTCAAATTCTATATACTAGAATTTTCTTAAGTTTTATTCAAGTTTATTCTTAAAATATTTCTAAGACCTAGGGACTGCAAGTTTAACTTTCAAAATGACTTTACTAAATTTCGGAACATCGCATGATTTTTTTTCTTACCTTGCGCTGATCCAAGTGCCTTGCCTTCATTTTGGCTTGCCCCCACGGGTGTCATGCGGACATCCAACTTCGAGCAATGCACTCTTTCTCAGACTAAACTCATACCGATTTGGCATGGAGATGCGGTCATTGATTTATGCATTGATCCTGGTAACTTACTTTCGTTTTGGCTTGCCTTCACATGTGTCATGCGGACATCCAACTACGGGTAAGTGCCTTTCACAACTTAACTCTTATCAACATGGTTTTCCCCTTTGCGTTGATAGTGGAGTCGTTATTCTCAAATTTTTTTTTTATAGAACTGAAATAGCAAGGTCGAAAATAAATACCTCACCCCAAAATTTAAAATGTGTTGATGTCCCCATTGTCAAAAGATTAGAATTGTTGGATTTTATGTCCTAAAACTCGTAGATTGTAAATTAATAAACATATTCTGTTTTGTTTTTCGATAAAGTTGTTATTGAAATTGTAATCTCGAATCCAATAAACTAAGGCCCTGAGGCTATTGTGAACTTTATGTAGTGACATAAATGTGGATCAAGTTGAAATATACAGCCAAAATGGTCTATAGTATATGAATAAGGTTGAGCGCCTTAATCTGAGGACACTATGAATGCGGCCCACTTTGTAATTAGTACAAACGATGTGATCCTGAATCGTTCATATACAGATATGTGAGTGGGGACATCCTATGCAATGAGTTTGCATAAGACTGAACCATGAAATAGTCACTTTTTACGTTTTAAATGTCGTTTTATGTATAAAACTGACTATTATGTTAATTGATGACCTAGGTAACTTAATCTTAATTCTGAGCTAACTATGAACTCCTGTTCACTCGGAATTATCTTTAGATCTGCATAGGTGAGGGCAGCTCATCATCGCTGGCCCAATAAGCCTCCCATTTCAAGGGTAAGATCGGGTGGATAGCTGGGAACATAGGGTGCAAGAAGAAATTCACTCCTACCCGTTATAGGGATAGTAGATAGGTTGTTCCCTTTAGTACTGAATCCAGGTCTTGAACAAGGGGCCCCACCCTCTCCTTAGCCCGAAAAGGGTTCGATTTATAGGTTAGATCTTAAACCAATTGTTCATTAAAGGATCAGTGGAACTTAAGGAACAAGATGTAGTCTTGGGGGTAAACGGTTTTTATGACCCAACCGAGATTACGAACAACCTGTGAAGGATTAGCTTACTAATTATGGTTATATCAAATGGACACAAATATATCTATAGTGAGGCGAGTGCAACTACGGGACTATAGTGGTTGACCCGTTAGTTAACAAATGTTGATTAGCTCCATCTAAAGAGTTTAGCTAGCTAATCTCAGATCATTGAAGCCCATGATCTATAGGTCCATTAGGTTCCACTACTAGCTCATATGGAATAAACTTAGAACGGTATGATAGAATAATTTGAATTGTTCGAATTAGGTTAAGAGAGAGAAACTGATAAGTATATGTGATATAGTGGTCGGGTTTTTCAGTTTAGAGATACAATTTTAATATTTAAATGTGATTTAAATATCAAGAATATGAATACGTTCATATTTGGAAGATCAAAAATGATGGAAATGGTCAAAGATGTAAAAAGTCAAAGACTTTTGACTTTGAAAAGTCAAACTTTGACCGACGTTATATTTAAATGTGATTTGAATTTTGAGAAAATGAATGGAGATTCATGCTCGGGAGGTCAAAATTAGTCAACAAGAAAAAAATCATAAAAAGTCTAAATGTTGATTTTTTAACTTTGACCAAATGACTATTTTGCCCTTTGACTAAAGTTAGTGGAAAAATCCAAACTTTTGTTGGATAATTCCACTAATAAATAGTGGGCTAGGTGTTGGCTTATAGTGGAGACATTAAGCCCACTAAGATAGTGGATTATAGGTGTTGGGTTTTTATGGATTTGGTTCATGCAATTGTTGTATGGTTTTTTCTATAAAATGGGCTTTCATTTTGAATGAAAAAGTTTTTTGCCATTTTGCTAAAATTGTTTTGTAAATTTGGGCTAGAAAAATCACATTTTTTGGAGAAAAATTTAAAACCCAAACCTAATCCAAAATTCCATTTCTTTTTTCCAACTCTTTCTCTCTCTCGGGTTCTTCATCCACCAGGTCTCACAATCCGATTTTGAGTCCAGAGGATAGTAGATCAACTCTAGTGGTGGTCCAGAAGAGTTCGGGTCGAGATTCAGCAAGGAAAAGCGTTTCAGAAGCTTCAAAGGTAATTTTTAATTACTGTTTTTCCTTCAATTGCATGCATTTTTTCTTTTAAATTAAAAGCAATTAGATTGTAATTAGGTCCGAATTCCGCTGCGTATATCTCGTGTTCCATCATGTGGTATCAGAGCATGCTTTAATTACGCTCATTTTCTTTTGGTGGGTGTTTTTTTCCTTTCTATTCAAAAGTTGAATGAAATGTGGACTAAAGTGGATTTATTATGATTTTGGCATTATTTTTCTTTAAATTTCTTGTGGAAATTTGAAATTACTCACATGTTTATGAGCATTAACGTGTGAAAAAGGGTCTGTAAATTTGTTAGACTCATTAGAGTTGAAATTAGGCTGTAATTTCTTGATTCCGGAAGAGAGGACAGCAACAAAATTGAAGAAATTGTGATCACAGACCCGAATTCTGCTCCTAGACTTGAGGAAGCCTCCCAGATCCGACCCGCTAGCCCGAGCAATCCGACCCAGTTTGGAGAAGCCTCGCACATGCGCCTGGCTTCGCACACCTACCCGGCCGGATCTGACTCGAGCGCCCGTCCACTCCGATTCGTGCGACCCGGTTCGAAGCTGACCGTGCGTCTTCTACCTGCTCGCGACCCGCGCGCCCGTGCGCCTGCTCCGCCTCCGTCGACCCGACCTGCACTTTCGTTGACTACACTAGCGTGCGTTAACCAGTCGGCCTAGACGGTCTGGACCGGTCTGTTTGACCGGTTCAACTTGGTTTTTGGAGTTTTTGGGCTGGTTTAAGATGGTTCAAAGTGTTTGAAGCCGATTTCGGGAAGCTGGTTGCTGAATTTTATAATAAATTAATTATTTGTTTGTTTTTAATGCCAAAATCGGTTCACTTTAGTGTTGTTTACCTATTATGCATGTGATGTATAATGTTGTTTGATTATGTGTGCATATAGTATGCCATATAGTTTTAAAACCTCACCATAGGAAAAACATGTTACATGCATTTGTTATATCTTATAAGTGTTATAAAATATATACTATGCATGCTTAGTTTTAATATAAGTGTTATATTAAAGTATGTTTGATTGAAGGAAGCATGTTATAGATGAATGCTCTAGGGTTATAATTGTTATAAAATAACCTAGACTTCTAAAATCTATAACAAAGATAAGATGCATGCTCATTTAGGGTTAACAATCGAGCAATCCCAATTTTCATAGAAAATAGGTCGATATCTTGTAAAACCGAAGTTACAAGAAAACTCACCCGACGAGATCTTGTCAAAAATTCAGATAAGATGACTAAGGTTGAAGGTTTTTAAGTTGACGGTTCACGGAACACCTACTACCTGGAGATCGAGTCGACGTTTGAGTTAGGTTAAACTGGTTTTATGAGCATGCGTGAGCGGTGTGAGGTAATAAAATTTTTTTATCACCTAGACATCGTAGGTTAAAAATCCAGTATAAAAGTTATACTCGGATGAATCACCTAGACTTAGGATATGTTTAGTCAGCCGAAATGTATCGCTAAGTATTTTATACCCTAACCGTTTAGAACATTTCAGTTGGAGAGAAGTAATGTACTTTAAGCTCCAGCATCCCTAAGAGTTCACACCGTGATATTCATGCTTGGCTTTGGGCCGCCCTGGGAGCAGACTCCATTCGGAAAGTGTTTGCATGAGTCAATACCAAGGTGAATAGGGGAAGTGTGTCAACACGTCCTACGGTCTCTTCCATTAAGTCGCACTGTGAGATTCCTATGATACGCTTGCATGTCTGCCCTGGAGCGACCTTACCAATCGAAGGGTTGTATTATAGGATTCGAAACTCCGCAAACTCTAGAAATTGATAAGGTCTCTCAGGTCTGTTTTTATTCTTGTCTTTCCAACTTTGAGAGCATAATGATTCCGATCTTTGAGGTCTGAAAATGGAAGGTCACACTTACGAGAATTACTAAGTGTTAGTAAATTCTTGACCAAAGTAGCGATAACTAAGTTACTTTAGGGATAACTTTTATTCTGGTGATAGTATCTAGTCAAGATAGTCTTGGTTCAACGGAGGAGTAGTCGATCACCCCTCAGTGAAGGTTATTCTAAACCGTTGAAATATCATTGCAAAATATAATAATGAAGGGTACATTATTAGTTTTTTTGCTAAACTTGATTGGATTTAAAAATTAATGTTTTTACTAAAAAGGATATGTTTTTCTTTTCAGCATGAAACTCTTTAGATCAACTCTTAGCTTCCGAGAAACTAAACGGCGATAATTACTCAACACGGAAAACAAATCCGAATTCAACACTAGTAATAGAGGACCTGAGATTTGTCTTAACTGAGGAATGTCCTCAGGTCCCTGCCTCGAAAGAAGCACAAGGTAAATATGATTTACTAGTTGCCGAGACATGTTTAGTGGAGGATGATACCTCAACCTAGATATTGGATTCAGAAGCCACTAATCATATTTGTTTCTCTTTTCAGGAAACTAGTTACTAGAAAAAGCTTGAAGAAGGCGAGATCACCCTCAAAGTTGGAACAGGAGAGGTTGTCTCGACCAAAGTAGTGGGAGACTTGAAGTTGTTTTTCAACGATAGATATATCATACTTAAAGATGTTTTGTATGCTCCTAAAATGAAGAGGAATTTAATATCTATCGGTTGTATTATGGAACAAATGTATAAAATATCTTTTGAAGTTAATGAAGCGTTCATTTTCAGGAAAGGTATTTAAATTTGTTCTGCTATACTTGAAAACAACTTATATAAGTTAAGACCAACTAAAGTAAAATTTGTTTTAAATACTGAGATGTTTAGAACAGCCGAAACTCATAATAAAAGACAAAAAGTTTCTTCTAATGCTTATCTATGGCACCTAAGACTTGGCCACATAAATCTCAAAATGGTTGAGAGATTGGTTAAGAATGGACTCCTAAATCAGTTAGAAGACAATTCTTTACCTCCATGTGAGTCTTATCTTGAGGAAAAAATGACTAAGAGATCTTTTACTGGAAAAGGTCTCAAAGCCACAATACCGTTAGAGCTCGTACATTCGGACCTCTATGGACCGATGAATGTCAAAGCTCGATGTGGGTATGAATATTTCATCAGTTTTATTGATGATTCAAGGTATGGGCATATTTACCTAATGCATCACAAGTCTGGTTCTTTTGAAAAGTTCAAAGAATATAAGGCTAAGGTTGAGAACCAATTAGGTAAAACAATTAAGACACTACGATCAGATCGAAGTGGGGAGTACATGGACTTAAGATTCCAGGACTATATGATAGAACACGGAATCAAGTCACAACTCTCTGCACCTAATATGCCTCAGCAAAACGGTGTATCTGAAAGAAGAAACAAAACCTTGTTGGACATGGTTCGCTCAATGATGAGTTTTGCTGAGTTACTTGATTCCTTTTGGGGACATGCATTAGAGACTGTTGTCTATATTTTGAATAACGTTCCCTCTAAAAGTGTTTCAGAAACACCTTATGAGCTATGGAAAGGGCGTAAAAACAGTTTACGTCACTTTAGGATTTGGGGATGCCCGGCACACGTGTTGGTGCAAAATCCTAAAAAAAATGGAATGTCATTCAAAACTATGCCTATTTGTAGATTATCTAAAAGAAAAAAATGGTGGTCTATTTTACAATCCTCAAGAGAATAAGGTATTTGTATTGACAAATGCCACATTCTTAGAGGAAGACCACATAAGAAGTCATCAACCTCGCAGTAGACTAGTATTGAATGAAATTTCCAAAAACGCTACAGATAAAGCTAGTTCATCTACTAAAGTAATAGATAAAACTAGTACATTTGGTTAGTCACATCCTTCTTAAGAGTTGAGAATGACTCGATGTAGTGGGAGGGTTGTTCATCAGCCTGACCGTTACTTGGGTTTAACAGAAACACAAGTCGACATACCTAATGACGTCATAGAGGATCCATCGACCTATAAACAAGCGATGAAAGATGTAGACCGTGATCAGTAGGTCAAAGCCATGGGCCTCAAAATGGAGTCTATGTACTTCAATTCTATCTGGAAACTTGTAGATCAACCAAATGATGTAAAACCAATTGGTTGCAAGTGGATTTACAAGAGAAAACAAGACCAAGCCGATAAAGTACAGACTTTTAAGGCTCGAATTGTGGCAAAGGGTTATACCCAAAGAGAAGGAGTGGACTATGAAGAAACTTCTCTCTCGTTGCCATGCTTAAGTTGATTAGAACACTCTTATCCATTGCCACCTTTTATGACTATGAAATTTGGTAGATGGTTGTCAAAACAGCCTTTCTAAACGGCGATCTTGGCTCAACTAGAGGGGTTTATTGCATAGGGTCAAGAACAAAAGGTTTGTAAGCTTCAAAAATCCATTTATGGGTTGAAACAAACTTCTAGATCTTGGAATATAAGATTTGATACTGCGATCAAATCTTATGGCTTTAAATAGAATGTTGACGAGCCTTGTGTTTACAAGAAGATCGTCAATTCTACTATGGCGTTTTTGGTTTTATATGTTGACGATACTTTACTCATTGAGAATGAAGTAGGTTACCTAACTGACATCAAGAAATGGCTAGCAACGCAGTTCCAAATGAAAGATTTGGGAAATGCGCAGTATGTTCTCGGGATTCAGATTATTCGAAACCACAAGAACAGAACACTAGCCATGTCTCAAGCAACTTATATACACAAAATGTTGTCTAGGTATAAGATGTAGAATTTCAAAAGAGGTCTGTTACCTTACAGATATGGAATTCATTTGTCAAAGGATTAATGTCCTAAGACACCTCAAGAGGTTGAAGATATGAGACACATTCCTTATGCTTCTGCAGTAGGGAGCCTGATGTATGCAATGTTATGTACTAGACCTCACATATGCTATACAGTAGGGATAATCAATAGGTATTAGTCAAATCTTGGATATGATCATTAGACTGCCGTTAAAAATATCCTCAAGTATCTTAGGAGAATGAGGAACTACATGCTCGTGTATGGTACTAAGGATTTGATCCTTACTGAATACACTGACTCTGATTTTCAAACTGATAAAGATGCTAAAAAGTCTACATCGGGATCAGTGTTCATTCTGAATGCAGGAGCAGTAGTGTGGAGAAGTGTGAAGCAAAATTGTATTGCGGACTCCACAATGGAATCTGAATATGTAGCTGCTTGTGCTGCAGTAAAGGAAGCAATATGGTTGAGGAAATTCTTGATAGATTTGGAAGTCGTTCCAAATATGCATCTGCCTATCACCCTATATTGTGATAATAGTGGTGCAGTTGCAAATTCAAGAGAACCAAGAAGCCCCAAGCGCGGCAAGCATATTGAGTGCAAATACCATCTAATCCGGGAGATTGTACATCGTGGAGACGTTGTAGTAACCTAGATATCTTCTGAGCAAAACATTGCTGATCCTTTTACAAAGGCCCTCACGGCTAAAGTGTTTGAAGGTCACCTACAGAGTTTAGGTCTATGAAGTTTGTAAACTAGGACAAGTGGAATAACTTTTGGGTATATGCCCTAGTTTATTGTATTTATTGTACTCATATGTTTCTCACTTAAATTCAACATTGTGATACTCCACTAGGAGTTTTAGTCCAAGTGGGAGTTTGTTAGATTTTATGTCCTAAAACTCGTAGTTTGTAAATTAATAAACATATTCTGTTTTGTTTTTCGATAAAGTTGTTATTGAAATTTTAATCTTGAATCCAATAAACTAAGGTCCTGAGGCTATTTAATGTAGTTTGAACTTTATGTAGTGACATAAATGTTGATCAAGTTCAAATATATAACCAAAATGGTCTATAGTATATGAATAAGGTTGGCCGCCTTATTCTGGGGACACTATGGATACGGCCCACTTTGTAGTTAGTACAAACGATGTGATCCTAAATCGTTCATATAGAGATATATGAGTGGAGGCATCCTATGCAATGAGTTTTCATAAAACTGAACCATGAAATAGTCACTTTTTACGTTCTAAATGTCGTTTTATGTATAAAACTGACTATTTCGTTAATTAATGACCTAGGTAACTTAATCTTAATCCTGAGCTAACTATGAACTCCTGTTCACTCGGAATTATCCTTAGATCTACATAAGTGAGGGTAGCTCATCATCATTGGCCCAATAAGCCTCCCATTTCAGGGGTAAGATCGGGTGGATAGCTGGGAACATAGGGTGCAAGAAGGAATTCACTCCTACCCATTATAGGGATAGTAGATAGGTTGTCCCCTTTAGTACTGAATCCAGGTCTTGAACAAGGGGCCCCACCCTCTCCTTGGCCCTAGAGGGATTCGGTTTATAAGTTGGACCTTAAACCAATTGTTCATTAGAAGATCAATGGAGCTTAAGGAACAAGATGTAGTCTTGGGGGTAAAACGGTTTTTATGACCCAACCGAGATTACGAACAACCTGTGAAGGATTAGCTTACTAATCATGGTTATATCAAATGGACACAAATATATCTATAGTGAGGCGAGTGCAACTACGGGACTATAGTGGAATGACCCGTTAGTTAACAAATGTTGATTAGCTCCGTCTAAAGAGTTTAGCTAGCTAATCTCAGATCGTTGAAGCCCATGATCTATAGGTCCATTAGGTTCCCCTACTAGCTCATATGGAATAAACTTAGAACAGTATGATAGAATAATTCGAATTGTTCGAATTAGGTTAAGAAAAAGAAACTGACAAGTATATGTGATATAGTGGTCAGGTTTTTCAGTTTAGAGATACAACCTTAATATTTAAATGTGATTTAAATATCAAGAATATGAATACGTTCATATTTGGAAGCTCGAAAATGATGGAAATGATCAAAGATGTAAAAAGTCAAAGAGTTGACTTTTGACATAGAAAAGTCAAACTTTGATCGACCTTATATTGAATTGTGATTTGAATTTTGAGAAAATGAACGCGGATTCATGCTTGGGAGATCAAAATTAGTCAACACAGAAAAATCATAAAAAGTCAAAATGTTGACTTTTTGGTCAAAGTTTGACCAAATGACTATTTTGCCCTTTAACTAAAGTTAGTGGGAAAATCCAAATTTTTGTTGGATAATTCCACTAACAAAATAGTGGGCTAGGTGTTGGCTTATAGTGGAGACATTAAGCCCACTAAGATAGTGGGATAAGTGTTGGGTTTTTATGGATTTGGTTCATGCAGTTGTTACATGGTTTTTTCCTATAAAATGGGCTTTCATTTTGAATGAAATTTTTTTTTCCATTTTGCCAAATTTTTTTTTTTGTAAATTTGGGCTAGAAAAATTTAAAACCCAAATCTAATCCAAAATTTCATTTCTTTTTTCCAACTCTTTCTCTCTCTCGGGATCTTCATCCACCGGGTCCCACAATCCGGTTATGAGTCCAGAGGATAATAGGTCAACTCTAGTGGTGGTCCGAAATAGTTCGGGTCGAGATTCAGCGAGGAAAATCGTTTCGGGAGCTTCAAAGGCAATTTTTAATTACTGTTTTTCTTTCAATTGCATGCATTTTTTCTTTTAAATTAAAAGCAATTAGAGTGTAATTAGGTCCTAATTCCACTGTGTATGTCTCGTGTTCCATCAAGAATAAGTTATGCAATGTTCTAGAATGCGTTGTAAAGAGAGTTTGAAAGAAAGCTAGCAAACCCCTAACTTCTAAAAATATTTATGAGGTGACTATCTTAAGATTAAGTTGACTCCAATATATACAAAAGAAATAGAAGCATATTTTTCATCATTGAAATCTTACTTGGCAAAAAAACAGAACACGGTAAACTACTAAATTTATCTACTTGTTAAATGATTTCGGTAATCAAGAAGGATGCGGTGATAAAACTTTGAAAAGCGAAATGCAATGTGATAGCGCAAAATTTGAAATAAAGATAAGGAAAGGTACACCCCCAAATTTAGCATTGTTGCCCGCATTGTATTGACGCATCCACCTTGCAGCGATCATTCTTCGTTGGGTTCCGGTGATGGAATAAGATTAGTTTTACTTTGTGTACGTTCCCGCAATCCAGCGCCTCGATCGTTGTAAGGAAAACAAAGAGAGGGTCAAATTATTTTAACCAAAAGAAAAGGCTTTTTTTTTTTTTTTTTTTTTTTTTTTTTTTTTTTTTGAGAACTGAAAACTGAAAAGAGAGTTGAAAAGATAGTGAAGATTCTGAGTAGTGGAGAAAAGAGTTGAAGACTTGAAGTTTTTCAAAACTTGCTTCCCTGAGAATTTGCGATCATTTGACAATGCAGGGACCGCCTACTTCCTTCTTTATTCAAAGTTTCTTAGTTCCATGGAGTCGACTTGGCGATGCCAGTCTTCTCCATGGTATACCTTTACTCACTGCCCATTGACTTTGAATTATAGGTATCATCGTCATTTGATAATTCCACCGTGCCATGCAGATGTACTTGTCAAATTATGAACGGTCTAGACCAACAAGACTTTAGCTTTCCCGGGAAGAGTCACAGACGTGAATTGAAAAGCAAGACTTTCTGCCCGACTTGAAGGTTCTTGCCGCATATGCGTTGATCATGCTAGTGCTTAGTGTGCTCCTTATAAATTTTCGAATTTTCATATGCGTTGTTCCTTCATTCTTATAGCTCGGCCTACATTTTCCGCGCTTGCCTTGCTTTCTTTAAATCAAAATTCAGTTTCTCGACCACCCACAATGCTTTATATTCGAGCTCCAAGGGCAAGTGATACGCTTTGCCGAATACCAATGCATAGGGGCACATTCCTATAGGTGTTGTAAATGCGGTTCGGTATGCCCATAACGCATCATCAAGCTTCGTTGCCCAATCCTTTCACAAAGGTTTGACTATCTTCTCAAGTATCAATTTAATTTCCCCATTGGACACTTCAGCTTGGCCATTTGTTTGCGGATAGTATGCGGTGGCCACTTTGTGGAGGATATTGTACTTGTGCAGCAGTTCCTTTATATTGTGGTTGACAAAGTGTGATCCTTCATCACTTATGATAGCACGGGGAGTGCCAGAACGTGTGAAAATGTTCTTCTTCAGGAATTGGCAGACTACTATCACATCACTTGTGGCACATGCAACTGCCTCTACCCACTTGGAGACATAGTCAACGGCTAATAAAATATAGTGCTTACCGTTTGAAGGAGGGAATGGTCCCATGAAATCAATCCCCTATAGGTCGAATAATTCCAGCTCCAAGATAGTATTCACCGGCATTGCGTTCTTCCATGAAATGTTGCCAGTGCGTTGACACCGATCACATTTCATTGCGTAGTCAGCAGCTTCCTTGAATAATGAAGGCCAGAAGAATCCACTTTGCAAAACTTTGGCTACAGTACATTGTCCTCCAAAGTGCCCTCCATAAGGTGAATCGTGGCACTGTGACAATGTGCATTGTTGAGCAGCGTCTGGTACGCATAATCGAATGATTTGGTCTGCACCTTGTTTATACAGATTCGGCTCATCCTAATAGTAGTGTCTGCATTCATTCTTGAGCATCTTCCGTTGATGGTAGGTGTAATCTTCAGGAAATTGTTCATAGACTAAATAATTAATGATGTCAGCATACCATGGCAGTTCTTTTATGCAAAACAGCTACTCATCCAAAAAAATGACACTCACTTCAAATTCATTGTGGTCAACCTCGGGATTTTCCAGTCTGGACAAGTGATCCGCAACTTGATTCTCTATCCCTTCCCGATCAATTATCTCGATATCAAATTCTTGAAGGAAGAGAACCCACCTGATCAATCTCGACTTTGCATCCTTCTTTGTCATCAAATATTTGATTGCTGAGTGATCAGTATGAATGAGTACCTTGGTTCCCAGTAAATATGCCTGGAATTTTTCCAACGCAAAAATCACAGCCAGGAGCTCTTTTTCGTTGGTGGTATAATTAAGTTGAGCAGGGTTTAGAGTTTTACTCGCATATACGATGGGGTGCAAAATTGTTTTTTTCTTTTGCACTAATGCAGCTCACATCGCATACCCGCTTGCGTCGCACATGATTTCGAATGACAGTGTCCAATCTGGTGCAATTAAGACAGGTGCGGTAATCAACGCATCCTTTAAAATTCGAAATGCGTCGAGGCAATTGTAGTCAAATTCGAACTTTCTGTCTACCTCTAGTAATGCACTCAATGGCCTTGTTACCTTAGAAAAGTCTTTAACGAATCGTCTGTAGAATCCAGCATGTCTTAGGAAGCTTCGTACTGCCTTCACGTTGGTTGGAGGTGGAAGCTTTTCAATTACGTCAATCTTTGCTTTGTCCACCTTCAACCCTTCTCGAGAGACCTTGTGCCCCAACACTACACCCTCTGTCACCATGAAGTGACAGTTTTCCCAGTTAAGCACCAGGTTCGTCTCTTCACATCTTTTCAGAATTTTCTCCAAATTGGCCAGCAGACTTCATAAGTGTTCCCATAAACGGAGAAGTCATCCATAAATATTTCTACTGAGTCCTCAAGATAATCTGAAAAGATTGCCATCATGCACCTCTGGAACGTGCTTGGCGCATTGTAGAGGCCGAACGGCATGCGACGGAAAGCGAATGTCCCAGATGGGCAGATGAATGTGGTCTTCTCTTGGTCTTCAAGAGCTATCATGATCTGGTTGTACCCAGCGTATCCATCCAAGAAATAGTAAAAATCATTCCCATCTAATCTATCCAGCATTTGATCGATGAATGGCAGAGGGAAATGATCTTTCTTTGTGGCCACATTCAATTTGCGGTAGTCCATACAGATGCACCATCCAGTGATGGTCCTCTGCAGTATTAATTCATTATTCTCATTTGGGACTACCGTCATTCCACCCTTCTTCGGCACACATTGCACGGGGCTGACCCATGTGCTATCTGCAATGGGATAGATAATGCCCGCATCCAGCCACTTGATAATCTCCTTTTTTACGACCTCTTTCATTGCAAGGTTAAGTCTGTGTTGATTCTTAATGATTGCTTTGTGGTCATCCTCAAGACGAATGTGGTGCATGCAGTACACGGGGCTAATTCCTCTGATATCAGCGAGTGTCCAGCCGATTGCTCGCACATACTTTTTGAGAATACTTATCAACGCAATCCTTTGATTTGCATTGAGCGCAGAGGAAATTTTGACTGGCAGCTTCTCATTCTGCTCCAAAAATGTGTACTTCAGATGCGTTGGTAGGGTTTTTAGTTCAAGGGTTGGTAGCTCCACGAGAGAAGGTTGCGTTATTTTTCTTTCTTCCTTCGACTCTTCTTCTTGCGTTGCGACCGATCCTTCTTCTTTGTTCGTTTTTGCTACAATCGCATTGCAAGCAGCTACGGATGCGTCGGCATCCTTTTCTTCATACTCTTCATCAGACTTTTCTTCCTTAATAAAATTAAAGTCATCTTCCGAATCTGACAGGTCTTCCTCATCAGGAAATTTCATGGCACGAATTATATTAAATTTGAGCTTCTATCCGTTAATGCTCAAAGTGATCTCACCCTTGTGCACATCAATTTGAGCACGACCCTTTGACAGGGAAGGTCACCCCAAAAAGATGGGCACATCCTTATCAGCCTCATAATCCAGGATGATGAAGTCAGCTGACAAAATAAATTTATCAATCGTGATCAGCACATCCTTCACCTTACCCTTTGGATGAACCAGAGATCTGTCGGCCAGTTGGAGAGTCACGGATGTGGGCACAAGTTGCCCACATTTAGTTGTCGAAAGATTGACAACGGCATCAAATTATGTTGGCCCCCAAGTCACACAGGGCTTGCTCAATATAGAGTCCTCCTATGGAGCAGGGAATAGTGAAGCTCCCAGGATCGCTCATCTTCGGTGGGATAATAGATTTGGAACCTTGCGTTAGTGCCACCGTGGAAAATTTTCCAACGCCTCTTTTCTTGGTTACCATGTCCTTCAGAAACTTGGCATAGGCAGGCATTTCCTCAATCGTTTCACTGAAAGGAATGTTAACATGTAATTGCTTTAACATAGATAGGAAGCGTTGGTACTGTACCTCTTCGTTTTTCTTCTTCTTTAGCCTTTGAGGGAAAGGTGGTAACTGGACTTTCACAGTTCCTATTTCATTTGACTTTGAGGTTGACGCAACCTCAGGTTTTACTGCTTCATTTTCTTTTTCTTCTTCTTGCGTTGCTGCAATCGTAGGTTCAACTGCGATGGAGGTTGATCTACTCTGCTCCTTCTTTTCTCCCTCCACAGTCTTTCCACTACGCAATGTCACAACCTAACATTGCTCCTTACTTGAACCCCCTAGGTTGCGTGGAAGCTCGGTTGAACTTGGCAGCGCCTCTTATAGTCTACTTTTGAGCTCATTTGTAGTCTGGCCCATTTGTAATTCAAGGTTGCAGATGGACATAGCTTGACTTTGAAGCACCGTCTCATTTTTCTCTATATATTGCTTCAATAGGCCTTCTAGGGAAGAAGATTACGGTGGTTTTTATGAGCTACTTGCTTGGTTACTCTGTTGACCGTTGTCGCGTTGAAAGAACCCTGGTGGCCCTTCTTTTTGTGCCACAGATTGAAAATTTTGTTGTTGATTCTTCCAAGCAAAGTTTGGGTGATTTTTTGACCCAGGGTTGTAGGTATTGGAAAAGGGGTTGTTCTTTACAAAATATACAAACTGTGGGTTTTGTGGATAATCTTCCATCGCATGCCCATCACCACAAGTCGCACACCTTGTGGTGTTTTGACTTATTGCATTGATTTGCCCACCTTGCAGTGTTGGGCTGTTGATCATCATTCCTTGAATTAAATTCATCATTGCAGTCATTTGGTTTTGCAATGAAACAATAGCATCGTTATTTGCGTCAGAGTCTTTGAGTCTTAATCTCTGGTCGCTCTCCCTCCAGTCTTCATGATTCTTGGAGATGTGATCCAGGATATTCTTCGCCTCATCATAAGTCTTGTCAAGCAAACCACCACCTGCTACCGCATTAGCAGCAGTCTGGGAAGCAGGATTCAAACCGTGGTAGAAAATTTCCTTTTGAAGGTAGTCTGGCAGCCCATTATGCGGACAATCTCAGACTAACCTTTTAAACCTCGCCCAGGCATCGCTGAGCGATTTGTCCATATCTTGTTCAAAATTAGTAATAAGATTTCTTCGTCTGGCATTTTCTATAGGTGGGAAATACTTCTTCATAAACTTCTCCACCACCTGCTCCCAAGAAGTAATCTCTTCTAGTTTGAGCGAGTAGGCCCATTTCCTAGCCTGATCACAGAGAGAACTTGGAAACAGCGTTAGTCGAACCTCCTCAGAAGAGATGTTCGGGAACACAAAAGTATTGCAGATTTTAATAAAACTTTGGAGGTGGGCGTGGGATCCTCACCACGCCTTCCTCCGAATTGACCTGCAACCTAGATCATCTGCAGCATCACCGGTTTCATTTCAAATCTACTTCCATCTAAGGCAGGCCTCATGATTCTCGGAGAGAAATCATAGAGGTTTGGTTATGCATAGTCCCTAATGGGCCTATTGCGATCGTTGGCCAACAAAATTGGATTTGCAATGACATCGTTGTTGTTTGGTGCTTCATTCGTAGGCTGCTCTGCCATCTCTTCTTTATCGGATTGTGGTTACTGTTGGCGATTCCTTAGTCTCCTTCGAAATGTTCTCTCAATCTTTGGGTCATAGTTCGCCAGAGATTGAGAGTTCTGCAAAGAATTCACAAAAATTATCGTTAACAACTATTTTGCCGAAGTCCCCTGGCGCTGTCGCCAAAAACTTGATGCGTTATTTTATTAAGTGTGGAAAATGTGGATGATATGTGTTAATGGATAGCGTTGTGCACTCAAGTTTCCCCAACGGAATCCAAGTGTAAATTCCTCTGAGTTTCCTGGTAAGTCCAGGGTCGATCACAGGGACTTGTGAAAATAATTGCGTATATAATTTTCTTATGAAAATTTGCGATAACCGGTAAAATAAATAAGGTGGTTGGTTTGAATGCATTAATGAAAATAATAATAAATGCGACAGAGTTCAAAAAGAGTTGGTAACGGGAAATACAATGGATATGCGGTGAATGGGTTGAGAAGGATTTTGGCTAACACTCCCTAGGTTGCGTTCATGCCTTACGATCATACAACATGCATACAATAGTAAACCACCTCTTGGCGTGAATGCCACGGCTTCTAAGGCTAGAATGCATGTGATAAATATGCGATAAGTCTACAGGATTTACACATAAACCTCTATTTCTATTTATGCAATGACAACATGACATTCACACAAATATGCGATCGCATAATATCATTCCTATTCCTAGGATGCATGCAATGCAAGTTGACAAACAGAGTTTATCTCTAAGTCCTTGTTTCTTGTTTATGCAGGCCTAATCTTGCTCTTTCAAGTCAGATTCTAACCTAACTTTCTCGAGACATTAGGTTCTTTCTTTAGATTCTCTCTCGAGCAACTCTAAAGGGATGTTTTGCAGAGCATAAAACAAGACAATCGCAAGCAATGAACTTCCTAGATCATGTTAGCTTAGTTCTTCTCACCCATTCAACTAGTTTAGCTACTCATGCATATTAAGAGAGTGAGCAGATGTAGAAATAGAACTTTCATTGAATAGATAAAAGATAAAGTACAGAATAACAATGCAAGTATAGTAAAGAGCCTGGAGCAATTTCTTGCCACCAGGTGTTATATTGTTCTACTCGTGCTCTAAATATATTCTCGCTTTCGTGAGAGTCAACCCGCTCTCTGCCCGTACACCCTAAGGTTCTCTCTCGAGCCGCCTTGGACGATCTCCGGCGTCACCACTCTTCTCTAGCTCCACCGTGAAAATGGAAAAAGAAAACTATGAACAAAGGTGTGAACTTATAAAGTAATGGAGTATTCGACTGCTTAACCCCTTCTCTAAAGAATGCACTTGGTATTTATAGGGCCTCAAAGGTGAAATGCAGCTTCTCTCTCTTGGTTGTACAGATGGGACTGCTTTAATTCCTGACTGATGAGCCGAATAGTTGTCACCGATAAAGCTGGATGTACTTTGTGACCGTTATTGGCTGTCAACTTAATTTGGATCCAACTGCTGTCAGCTTTCTGTCCCATCGATCTTAATTGTCCTTTCGTCCGGATGCACCCATTATGTTGCGGTGATTCTTCTTGGGTGGATGTTGTGAGCACGATCAATGCAAAGTCTTGCGGTGAAGTTGCGCTCGACCAATGTATTCCTATGATCACATTCTTTGCATTGCATTAACGCATATTCTGCACACAAAAAATACAAAAATCAATAGTTTCAATGTGCTGACGCATGCGACCACAATATTATAGAATTTATGCTTAATGGACGCAATTTAACATATTCTATCAATGCAATCCAACATTGTTTAAGAACTTAACACTATGATAACGTGCATTTCTGCCCGTTATCACAACCCCCTCCCCCCCCCCCCCTCCCGGTTTAATGTTTTGCATTTTGGAATTCAATTAGTTTATTTTAGGCAAATTAATAGAGGTTCTCTTGGGATCGACCTCTTACTCCACTATTGCTACATGCTAGTTTTAATTGTAGTTAGAGCATTATAAATTTAATTTGTTTTGGGTAAGATAGAACTAATGACACCTATTCTAGACCAAATAAATTGGCACCGTTGCCGAGGAACCGTGCAATTGGCCTTTAAAAATCCTTGAATTCCTTTCTTTTAGAAAAAAAATAAATAAAAAACAAAACGGAAAAAAAATGTTATGTATAGTATATCCACTCCTAGTGTCGGGGAACCGTGCAAAAGGATAGTTTCATCAAACTATCCTTTTGTGCTTGACCCACTCCTAGATATCACCCGTGAGGAGAGAAGACTACGAAAGGAAAAAATAAGAAGAGAAGAAAGAGAATTTGAAGAATCGAGTCAAGAAGAGGAACCAATACAAACAAATACTATGGGTGAAGCAAGGGAGCAAATGTTAAGACAGTTTGCCGAACTGGATTACACTCAACAACTGTTATGTATAGTATATCAAGAAACTATGGTACCATTTGAATTGAAACCCGGTTTAGTTTATCTTTTACCCACTTTTTGAGGTAATCCAAGTGAGGACTGTTAGTTCTTAAAGGATGCATATTTTCTATGTTAATTCTCCCAAAATTGTCTTGATTATTTGTTTTAAATGCTTATTTTGTAGGTAAAACGGTCCCTGAAGCATTTAGAAGTCATTAAGAGAAGATCGGGCCAAAAAGAATCCAAATTAACCAAGAAAATCAACAAAATTGAAAAGAATCGAGTAAATTACCAAAATACCATCGAGAATCGAGTTTCACCATTGAGTTGCAGCGTCATGACCCCTAGAAGAGGCGTTGCACAATGCTTGAAGATAGAACGCTCAATCTCGCTGCAAAATAGGGCAGTGTTACAATGATCCCTATAGTGTTGCAACGCTCTGGACTTTGACGCACATCACCGCGCGCGCACCTTGCATTGACAAGCGTTGAGGGGTAGCGTTGCAACCCAAGCCCAACGCTTCGAGGCCTTTTCATCGATTTAGCATTGCAACGCTACCCCAACGTCGTGACGCTAGCCTGCGGACTATAAAAGGTTTTTCTTGCATTTTTGCAAAGGAGGAGGAAGAAAATCCATGGAGGCTGGGATCTCTCTCCAAGTTCTTTCACTTCTTTGGTAATTCTTGTTCTAATTTAGGTTAGATTTTATATTTTTGTTGAAATGTAAACAAATCTCTTGTAATTCTCCATACAATTTGCAATGAATTTGTGAAGTTTAATTGAATCTTGTTTCGATTTCAAGGGTTCTTGCAAATTCTTTTGAGTTTTCTACTTTCTTTATCAATTGAAATTCGAATTGTGCTTTCTTGAATCTAATTTTAATTATTGATGCATGTTGAATGATCTATATCTCGAACATGTATAACCTAGATGCTTGGTTTTGTCACAATCGTTGTTGAATATGTTGCTTTCAATGTGTTCAATGGAATGTCTAGCCAAGATCTACAAAAGGCATTAGTAATTGTGTATTTGATGCACTAATTACAAGATTTGGAGAAAAATTGGTTAATTGAGTAAGCTATCTTAACAATTAATCAGCACAATTGAATTCAAGAACCTAATGCATATGTTTTCTATTCTATATGGCTGTTATCGAACCCAATAGAAGTAGGAGCATGTAGGTTGATTAGGGTTTGGCCTATCCAACCTTAATCAATGATTAGGACGATGTCTCGACTAGGTTATTGCTAGTTGTCGGCCTTTGTAGAGGCTAGCTTGATCGAGTTGAGCGAGTAGTTGTGAGCATAATCCAATTGTCAATAAACTTTTAGAATTTGATGATAGGAATTGCATTGAACGTCTAACTTGAACCAGAAGTAAGATCATTCCTTACTTGTTAACATTCATCTTTTATCTTTTGATTTCTAGTATTTTTTTTTTTTTCAAATTTCCTTAAACCCTCGTTTTATTGCTTTAATAGTCAAGGCTAGTTAAAAAGGGATAAGAATTAAAACTTTCCCTGTGGATTGACCTCTTACTTCCACTTTAACTACGAGTTAGTTAGGTTGTTGTTCGAGCTTTATAAATATTGTTTGTTTCGGGTTAGGTAGAACTAATGACACCTACTTTACAACCAAACAGGACCCACACAAACACATGAAAATGAATGAAATCTAAACATAGAGATCCAGTGAGCAAAAGCAAATCGTTCCAAATCCTATTGAGAAAGAGCACAACAATTACCGTCTACATGGAAATGATTATGAATAATAACTAAATTACAAGCATGCTTCTTAAAAGAATGAATAAGGGATAGAGTATGTAAACTTTTGAAGAACTCTTTCTTCAAGTATCCCTCGATCAAACTCCAACATGTCTAAAGTAGTACTCGAATGCAACGAACAAAACAACCAACAGCACGAACTGATGAATCCTCGATCACTATCGAGTCCAACTTGATCCTCGAACCTCGAACGAAACTAGAACACCCCCACAAGTGTTACCTTGGTATTCTTGGTGTGGGAATCTAGGAGTTGTGGGTTCTCTATGACTTTGGATAGAGGAAAAGAGGAGCTAGACGATCGAGGAAGTAAGAGATGAATGAGGTCTATCATATAGACTAGATACTCGATCGTTTAGTCAAAAGAAGCCTATCATATAGGCTTTGCTACTCGATCATGTAGTACCGAGTAACTATCGTCTAGAAAACTTGATACTTGATCGTTTATACTCTCTACTGATAATTTGTAGAAATACAAGTTATTTATGCCACCTTATCTAGATATTGCGGCCAAAAGTTAGTAATTATGTGCCAATTGTATGAAGATTAGCCCAGTATGACAATAATTATAAATGTTTGTGCTTATACCCACTAATGCCAAAAAGATGGAAGACAAGCCAAACTTTACTCTGTTTTGTAGGAGACCAAGTCACCGTTTGCGCTCAAGGCTCATGAGAAACTAATTAATGCATCTCTACCACATTGCACCCGTCGATCAACCATGAAAAGACGATTACCAAAGTAACGACACAATGCGATAGTCAATCCAAAGCTATACTTCAACCGCATGCGGTAATAAAAACAAGCACCGCATGTGAACCTATGATCGAAAGATGCAACTGAGCAACGCGAGAGCGGGGGATTGAGACACGTGTACAACTAACAGTTGTGCAGAATTGATGGTCTGATTGCATAACAGAAGGAATAATATCCCTCCATTTGCAGATTTACCATAACCATCAAGTGGGGACCACAAGGCCGAAGTCAAAGATCTGCTCCTATAAATATCCCATTCATTTCAGAGAAAAGTATGCTATTTTGATACGGGGCTAAGTGCTGCAAGATTTTAGAGAGAAAAGGCTGAGCTGAGTGCTGAAGAGAAGAAATCCAGAAAGAGAACGAGATAAGGCCGAGAGGTGAATCTCAGATCCGACCTGCCGTATACCCAATCGAAGCTCTGTGCAGAGACCCATGCTACCGATGGAGAAAGCCTGGGAGGGAAGCTCTTCCCACCATCGAAACCATCCTATCCAGCAAGTAGATCTCCATTGAATCTGTGCCAAGATATTGGCACTTGTTTGTATTTGTTCTATCTCTCTTTCATTGTATTCCATAGTTTCTATATCTCTTCATTCACTCATCATGTATCAAACGATTAGTAGAAATATTAAATGTTTCGATAGATTCCATCTACCATTTTTCGTATGTTTCCGTTCACCCATTAATCACTTTCTTCATGATATTTTCTTAATCTCTTGATGAGCAATATGAATCACCAAGAACTTAATATGTATTAAATTTATAAAATACGTTTAGCTAAAGCATGCTAGACGGCTTCCTCACCTGTGAGAGCAGAAGTGAAGGTGTTATTCTGATCTATCGAGAGAAGGTCAGAAGAGTGCATTAGCTAAAGTGAGTAGTACTTCCAGACATGGAAGCAACCTTGCATTCACTACGTTAGACTCTGTTTCACCACAGACATGTGGGGAACACGGCCGATCACTGAGAGGTGTACACAAAGAGAAGAGCGGAACAGTATTTGTACCTTTAAATCCAATTAAGGTCTTGCGTTGTTTGTAATACTTATCTTTCTTTTTCTATTCTGTTCATAAGACTTGTCGCCACATCCCACATCTTTGCACAACCTTTACAGCTAGCCTTAATTCTAGCATCTTGTACATGAAGTCTGTATCTTGTAACATCTAGCTTAGGTTTATTGCATTTTTATGTTTTATCGCATCTTTACTGCTTTCCTTTATTTTACTATAATTTACTTACTTGTACAAACTCCTTTATAAAGAATTGAAAACCTGGTCGCATATACCATGAACATACCGCAATAACCGACACCATTTCCCCATGTTCGACCTCGAATCACACAGAGAAACTTGCAGTGGAATTACACTTGGTTCCATCGTAAGGAAACTTGTGACAACACAGAGCATACTATATGAACATTCCAAATTAACGCATAAATAGAAGTAGTATCGCATCATCAAGAGCACTTAATATCATACATCCCAAAACACGTTACATCTACGCTATCGTTTAGTAAAACGCTTTTACTCGATAGCCTCTGTGAGATCTAATTCCGAATGAATCATCAACTGTTTGGAAAAAAATTTTCCTTTTTCTCTCATAATTACCATAAAACTTCCAATAAGCTCTCACTCAATCGGTTATTAAAGAAAAAGAATAATGATCATGTAATTAATATATTATAAATAAATATGATAACCAACTTATCATATTATATTTATAACCTATATTTTTAATATTTCATCATATGAAACATATAAACCATAGTTCTTTTTCTATGATATGGTATTTAATATAAATCATATTTATATTAATTCCTCCAGATAATATATCTAATACATCATATCAATTATATCACATATAATTTAATTAATTTAATTATATCACATATAATTTAATTAATTTAATTATATCACATATAATTTAATTAATTTAATTCTATCATATAATTTAATTAATTTAATTATATCACATATAATTTAATTAATTTAATTATATCACATATAATTTAATTAATTTAATTATATCACATATAATTTAATTTTCTCTTGTTAATTTGAACACTTCAAACTAACCCAAAATCTAATTCTCAACTTGAACCTATTAAACTACCAAGGGGACCTTATGGACCTGTAGCTTGAAGCTCCAACGGTACGTGAATAACTGACTAAACTCTTTAATCACGAGATCCACCATCTGTTAACTATTGGTCACTATACTAAAGACCGACAATTGTACTCTCCGCACTACAGATATATTTTTGTGTCCATTGGATATAACCAATCAACAATGCAATGGCCCTTCACAAATCTTTCGTAAGTACAGTTGGGCCAATTTATCGTTTTTCCCCTGTAGTTACATCTAACTCTTTATGTACCATTGATTCCTCTAATGAACAATAAGTCATAGTCCTGCTATGACTGAGTTCTTTCTTCCCAAGAGAGGGTGTGGCCACTATGTTCAAAACCCGGAATTAGCCCTTAAGGGAGAAATTTATCTACTTACCTCTGCTTCGGGGAAAGATTAAATAATGTCTTGTGTAGCTGAGTTCCCAGCTCCCCAATCAGACAAATCCCTAAAATGGTAGGCTTGTTGAGTTGGCAGTCTGGCCACCCTCACTCATACAAATCAAAGGATCGCCCTCTTGAGTAGGAGTTCCTAACTCACTCAAGATTAAGGTCATGTCACCAATGGTCATCCTAGTGAAATGTAAGTCTTAATTATCAACGGTGTTATATAAAAAGACTAATCATCTCGTGGTCTGATCTTATACAAACTCTTTGTATAGGATACCCCCGCTCGCATTCTCCACATGAATGGTTAGGATCAGACCATTTGTAGCACTTTACAACACTTATAAGATCTATAAAGCGGGTCGTATCCATAGTGTCTCTAGGATAATATATCCCTCATTTATTCTTATACTACAGACCATTTAGGTTACTACATAAGGCATGATCCACTTGTATGTCTCCACATACATGCTTAAGTTACATAAAATAATCTCGGATCTTAGTTTATTGGATTGAGTAAATTCTTATAAAATAACACTTATTTTATTATAACAATATGTTCACAAAGTGTTTACAAACTACGAGACTACCAGGAGAATTAGGGCACCAATCCCAGCAATCTCCCACTTGCAATCAAATTTCTTCTTATTAATTTGAACACTTCAAACTAACCCGAAAACTTATTTTGAACATGAATCCATTGAGCTACCAAGGGGACCTTATAAACCTCTAGCTTGAAGCTCCAATGGTATGTAAATAACTGACTAAATTCTTTAATCACGATATCCACTATCCATTAACTGTCGGACATTCCAATAAAGACCGATAGCTCCACTCTTCATGCTATAGATATATTTTTGTGTCCATTGGATATAACCACTCAATAGTACGATGACCTTCACAAATTGCTCGTAAGTACAATCGGGCCAATTTACTATTTTGCCCTTGTAATTACATCTAACTCCTTAAGTACCACTGATTCTTCTAATGAACAATACATCATAGTCCTACTATGAGTAAATCCTTTTCGGGCCAAGAGAAGGTGTGGCACCACATTGTTCAAGTCCCGGAATCAGCCCTTAAGGGAGCAATTTATCTACTTACCCCTAAATCGAGGAAGGAGTGAATTTCGTCTTGTGTAGCTGAGTTCCCAGCTCCCCAATCGGACGAGGTAGGTTTGAGTCAATGGTCTGGCCACTCGCACCCATACAAATCAGAGGACCATCTTTACAGGCAGAAGTTCCCAATTCACTCGGGATTAAGGTCATGTTACCTATGGTCATCTTAGTGAAATGAAAGTCTCTGTCATGAACGACGTTATACAATAAGACTAAACATTTCGTGGTCTGATCTTATACAAACTCTTTTGTATAAAGCATCCCTGCTCGCATGTCTAATACATGAATAGTTAGGATGAGTGTAGCACTTTACAACACTTATAACATCTACAAAGCAGGCCACACTCGTAACATCAACAGGATAAGGTTTCCCTCCTTAATCTATATACTACAAACCATTTAAGTTATCACTTAAAGCAAGATCCACTTGTATGTCATCACATAATGCTTAAGTTACAACGATAACCAGGGATCTTAGTTTATTAGTTTATGGTTAATGTAACTTAAATTATCTCATATTTAAAGACAATAGTGAAGAAAATATCTTATATTATTACATCACAAATGTTTGTTCATACACATGTTTATAAACTACTGGACCCTACGAGATTTAGGGCATCAAGCCCAACATAACCATCATTGATTTGGTCAAGAAATCATTAACTTGCTTAACAATTTCCCGTAAGTGTGATCCTTCATTTTAGATCCTAGAGTTCTGCCTCAAGCAGCCAATTCGAAGGGAAAAAATCTGATTGAGGCAAAAACTAAAGCGATCCTATCCATCTCTGGAGTTCACCTTGATATTGACCAACTGCACAAACCATCCGAAGGGAGACGCTTCTAAGGTGCCACAAGACCGTGCAAGAAGATCTCATAGTGCAAACCAATGAAAGAGACCGCATGATATGTTGTCATACATCCTTCACCCACTTACTATAAATACTCTCTCCATTTACTTTGATATTAACCCATGCAAATACCATCCGAAGGGGGACGCTCCCAGGGCGCCACGAGGCCAAGCATGAATCTCACGGCGCGAACATTCAGGGAGAAACGTGAATGAATATGCTTAATGCATGCATAAATATAACTCTTATATTATATGATGCATGAGCATGCTTTAATATAATTTAATCGTGCAATCTACTATATTATAACACTTATAATATAAAGATGATGCATAGATAAATGCATAACCTAAGGTAGATTTTAAATCTATATGTCATACATTATGGCATATAAACAAATATACATCTCACGTACATTAAAAATAATGATGGACCAGGATAATATGCCTCAAAATCCGGAATAAAACTAAGTATTACATTGAACCATCAAGTCGACCGGTTCAAACAAGTGAACCGGGTCTTGAACCGTCTGGGTGAATCCTCGTTCCACTGATCGTGCAGCTTTTCCTTGTGATTGTCGAGTAACGTTGGTCGAGTAACCACAATCATGTAGCAACGAACGAGTAGCTTTGACTATGTGATGAGGTATGAAGTCACTCGATCGTGCAATGCACCGAGTTTAGACACAAGCCTAAATGATCGAGTAGACGACAACTATGCGATGAAGCATGATCGTCTAGACGATCGAGGAGTAAGCAACGATTATCAAATATTGAGTGATCGAGTAGTTAGTGACTATGCGATGAAGCATGCTGGCTTACTCAATCGTTTAGTGCACGCGCCTATCATGCAACGAGTATCATATACTCAACGATCGTTTACCCCCATCGTTTATACGATTGAGTAGCCAACGCAAATCGATCGAGTAAACTCTTTACTCATTCGTTTAGCATCAGCCATACGATCGTTTAGTAAATGCTAGACGATCGAGTTAGAACTTTTCTACTCAATCGTTTAGCCAACTTTAAACAATCATTTAGCCTGGCTACACGATATGACCAACGCTTGGTCTTCTTCTTCCTCGATGAGAACAGTATCTCCATGCTTCTTTGAAACTTCATCACGAACGACTCAAGACTCTTCAAACTCTTTGAATACATACTCGATAGCAAGTTAATTATGCCTAAAAACGCAGGGGCCCTTACAAATCAACTTTGAAATGCAAAGAAAGCTTTAAAATAGAGACCATCATTCCGAAACATCCATCAAACCATCCATAAACACACTTAACACTTAAATGTATTGTAGAACAAACTTAAGACCCACCAAGACTGTAAAATAAAGTTCAATACAACAATGGAATTTAGAATATCAGAACAACTTGGTTTTGATACCAATTGAAGGAAATCTAAACATAGAGATCCAGTGAGCGGAAGCGGATTGCTCCAAATCCCATTGAGAAAGAACACAACAATTACAGTCTACACGGAAATGATTATGCATAATAAGTAAATTACAAGCATGCTTCTTAAAAGAATGAATAAGGGATAGAGTATGCAAACCTTTGAAGAACTCTTTCTTCAAGTATCCCTCAATCAAACTCCAATGTTTCCAAAGTAGTACTCAAACGCAACGAACAGTATAGCCAACAACACGAACTAATGAATCCTCGATCACTATCGAGTCCAACTCGATCCTCAAACTTCGAACAGAACTAGAACACCACCATAAGTGTTACCTTGGTATTCTCGGTGTGAGAATCCAGAAGTTGTGGACTCTGTGTGACTTTGAATAGAGGAAATAAGCAGGTAGACGATCAAGTAAGTGGGAGAGGAATGAAGTCTATCATATAGACTAGATACTTGATTGTTTAGTAACAAGAAGCCTATCGCATAGACTTTGCAACTCGATCGTGTAGTATCGAGTAACTATTGTAGAGCAAACTCGATATGTGATCCTTTATACTCTCTATGCTATCATTTAGTAAAACGCTTTTACTCGATAAACTCTGTGAGATCTAATTCCAAATGAATCATCAACTGTTTGGAAAACAATTTTCCTTTTTATCTCACAGTTACCATAAAACTTTCAATAATCTCCCATTCAGTCGGTTATTAAAGAAAAATAATAATTATCATATAATTAATATATTATAACTAAATATGATAACCAACTTATCATATTATATTTATAACCTATAGTTTTAATATTTCATCATATGAAACATATAAACCATAGTTCTTTTTCTATGTTATGGTATTTAATATGAATCATATTTATATTAATTTCTCCAATTAATGTATCTAATACATCATATCAATTATATCATATATAATTTAATTAATTTAATTATATTTCTTGTTAATTTGAACACTTCAAACTAACCCAAAATCTAATTCTCAACTGAACCCATTGAGTACCAAAGGGACCTTATAGACCTATAGCTTGAAGCTCCAACAATACGTGAATAACTGACTAAACTCTTTAATCACGAGATCCACCATCCGTTAACTATTGGTCACTGCACTAAAGACTGCAGTTGCACTCTTCGCACTACAGATATATTTCTGTGTCCATTGGATATAACCAATCAATGGTGCGGTGACCCTTCACTAATCGCTTGAAAGTACAACTGGACTAATTTACCATTTTGCCCCTATAGTTACATCTAACTCCTTAAGTACCACTGATTCCTCTAATGAACAATAAGTCATAGTCCTACTATGACTGAGTTCTTTCTTCCCAAGAGAGGGTGTGGCCACTATGTTCAAGACTCAGAATCAGCCTTTATGAGAGCAATTTATCTACTTACCCCTGCTTCGAGAAAGGAGTGAATTAGTCTTATGTAGCTGCATTTCCAGCTCCCCAATCAGACGAATCCCCAAAATTGTAGGCTTATTGAGTTGACAATTTAGCCACTCACACCAGGAAAATCAAAGGACCGCCCTCATAAGCAAGAGTTCTTAACTCACTCAGGATTAAGGTCATGTCACTTATGGTCATCCTAGTGAAATGTAAGTCTCAATTATTAACGACATTATATAAAGAGAGACTAATCATCTCGTGGTCCGGTCTTATACAAACTCTTTGTATAGGATACCCCCGCTCGCATGTCTCCACATGAATGGTCAGGATTAGACCATTTGTAGCACTTTACAACACTTATAACATCTATAAAGTAGGCCGTATCCGTAGTGTCTCTAGGATAATATATCCCTCCTTTATCCTTATACTATAGACCATTTAGATTATTACTTAAGGCATGATCTACTTGTATGTCTCCACATACATGCTTAAGTTATATAAAATAACCTCGGATCTTAGTTTATTGGATTGAGTAAATGCTTATAAAACAACACTTATTTTATTATAACAATATGTTCACAAAGTGTTTACAAACTACGAGACTACCAGGAGAATTAGGACACCAATCCCAACAGAAAGAATTCAATTTGGTATGTGACGATATGCACCCGCATGGGTAACACAAGAACAATTTAATCTTAGGGCCTTCCTCTTCTCCTTGAAGGATGTGGCTAAGGATTGGTTGTACTACTTGCCGGCCAGATTGATCATCACATGGAATGGTTTTAAGAAAAAAATTTTAGAAAAAGTTTTTCTTGCATCTTAGGCTAATAATATTAGAAAAGAAATATATGGTATAAAACAATTGGTAGGAGAGTACTTATATGAGTATTGGGAAAGGTATAAGCAACTTTGTGCTTCCTTTCCCCATCATCAAATTTCTGACCAATATCTTATTCAGTATTTCTATTCAGGATTGCTTCCATCTAATAGGAGCAACATTGATGCAGCCACGGTGGAGCTTTAGCTGACAAAATGCCCACTGAAGCTAACCAACTAATATCAACCATGGCGGAGAATTCACAAAACTTTGGATCAAAGACTCTAAAATATGACGTTGTTCAAGCTAAAGAGGTTAGTGGATGAACCATATTCCTTGTCATATTTAAAATGTAAAAGTCTAGTTTCTAGTTCATCCATTAAAATATGGTTCATCCATTTCTAAAATGTAAAAAACTAGTTTCCTTTTTCACACAGTTTGCTCAAAGAGAACTTCCCCAAATTAAAACATGTGGAGCATGTAGAGTGGTTGGACATGCTTCTGAAGCTTGCCCACAAGGTCAACCTCAAGTTAATATAATAGGAGGTTTTCAAAGGAAGTACGACCCCATGGGCAAACTTATAACCAAAGGTGGCGAGATCACCCAAATTTCAAGTAGGGATCCCAAGGGTAATTTGAGAATCGAAACTAATCATCTTCAAGCTCCTCAGGTATATCTCTCAAGGATGTAGTTAAATCTCTTGCTGATCTTTCATTAAAATTTCAACAGGAGCTATACAATTTACAAAAGAACAACATACAATTTCAACAAGAAACAAAACAACTTCAACAAGACACAAAATCTTGAAACTAGACAAGGCTTTTCAAACTTGGATACACAAATCACGCAACTAGCAATTGTGGTAAGCAAGCTTGAGAGTCATCAGGAAAGCTTCTCGCTCAATTGGAGCATGCAAATGTAAGCGTAATCACTCTAAGAAGCGGTATGAAAACTCCTTCTTCTTCCCAAGTAGCTAGCCCAGTTCAACCAACTCTCAAGAATCCTGAAAAGGTAATTGATCAGGATAACAAGGTAAATGAATCTGAAGAATCTTTCCCAGAGGTACGTGACAACTCTCCCCCTAATGTAGAGACATATGTACCTAAGGCTTCCTTCCCCAATAGACTAGCTAAGCCTAAAGGAGAAGAGGCTGATTTAGAATTAATTGAAATGTTTAAAAAGGTACAGATCAATATCCCTTTACTTAATAAAATACAACAAATTCCTAGATATGCTAAATTCTTAAAATACTTATGTACTAAGAAAAGAAAAGGGAAAGAGGATGAGAGAGTAATTGTTAGCAAAAACGTGTCTGCTTTGTTAAAAAAGGACATGCCTAATAAATATAGAGACACTGGAATGTTTACTCTACATTGTAAGATAGGAGACTGAATTATCACTCATGCCATGCTAGACCTAGGTGCATCAATAAATGTCATGCCTTTTCATGTCTATGAAGATCTTAAACTAAATGGCCTACAAAAAACGAATTTTTGCATACAAGTAGTGGATAGGTCATATATTCAACCCCTGGCATAGTAGAAGATGTTTGTTGAGAGTTGGAGAATTAATATTTTCCATTAATTTTTATATTTTAAAAATGGATGAACCATATTTCAATTCTTCCTCTAATATTTTACTTAGTAGACCCTTCATGAAAAAAGCAAAACCTATAATTGATGTAGATAAAGGGTCTTTATCAGTAGAATTTGAGAGAGAGGTAAAATCCTTCAACATTTATGATGCCATAAAATTTTTGGAGGAATATTATTCTCTTTGCTCCATACACACATTCTATAAATCTATTTTGGGAGCTCTCGTAGAACACACTCTACACTTTCTACAAGAATAATCTCTGAGATTACTTTGGAATTCTCTCTGCAAATGTTACACCCCCTCCAGAGTAATCTTAAAGATTATTCTTGTAGAGAGTGTAGAGTATGTTCTATGAGAGCTCTCAAGGGCCTTATTTATAGAACTCGGGTTGCTTTTAATCCTATTGGGATAACCCTTCTACGGAGATTTTGAATGCTTTAAAAACTATTTAAATCATTTATCTCATGTTGAATCTTTAATTTGATTTTCATTCAAATTAAATAATTAAGGTTTAAATACTATTTTGGTCTTTGTACTTTTGATTTTTGTTCATTTTGGTCTCTTTAGTTTTAAAATGTTCATTTTGGTCTCTATACTTTCAACATTAGTTCATTTTAGTCCCTATACTTTAAAAATGTTCATTTTGATCATCGTACTTTCAATTTTTGTTATTTTGGAACTTGAACTTTCAGAAAAGTGACTACTTTTATCCTCTAAAAGTGAAAACGAATGGACCAAAATGAAAATCTTTTAAAAGTATAAGGACCAAAATGAACCAAGGTTAAAAGTACAAGAATTAAAATGAACATTTTCAAAGTATAGGAACTAAAATGAACTAAAGTTGAAAGTATAGAGACCAAAATAAACATTTTAAAACAAGAAAGGCCAAAATGAACAAAAATAAAAAAACACAAAGAAGAAAATAGTATTAAACCTTAATTATTAATTCAAATTAAAGATTCATCAGGAGATAAATGATTTAAATATTTTTAAATCATTTAAAATCTTTACAGAAGGATTGTCCCAATAGGATTAGGAGCAACCTCCAACACCCAATTGTGGCAACAAACCATCACTAGTAACTAGCTCTGAAAACTACCTCCAGTAGCCAATTCCGGCAACCACCTCTGGCGACTAATTCCAACAATCACTCCAACAACTAGTTCATAGTGTTTAATAGTTTTCTTTTATAGTAATTTGATATTAATAGACATATTTTGAGTATATAGCAAACAAGACAAACTTTTGGGAAAGTGTAACCAAACACATGAGTGTTTTTATTTTAAACAATTTTTATGAAAAAAATGTTTAAATTGGAAAGACTTGTTGAAAAATATCTTTTCCTTGTAAGTCCAAACATGTCCTAATATATAACTTGTCTCATGGGTCTCATGAAAGTTCAAAGTAGGAAAATTGTATATATGGACTCATACTAAGATAGTTTACATTATAGATGCAGACTATTCAACTCCACAAACTATTATAAACTCATAGATTATAAAATTCACAACTATTATAACCAATTATACGCTCCAAACAACCCGAGATTCAATTTGATATGTTACCATTTTTGGACTCACATAAAAATATGGGGGAGAAGGAATGCTTGCATCTCACTCCTTTTTCTTCATCCACTACTACACTATTTAGATAGTCAACTCACAAGATCTATATTTATACACATATATATTTATTGCATTTACTATTCTGCACCTTTTTATTATAACGTCGGTTTATCTCAAATTTGATCCATGAGATTTAGTCATATGATACCTTCTTTTGATTTTGATTTGATTTAAGATTTCATCTATTTTAAGCACTTGTTTGTTGATTTACATCAAAGCTAACGTAGTCTACTAGTTCTCTTTAGATTCTCATTCAAATGGGTTTTCATTTTTTTTTTAAACGGCTGAAAGTGTGTTTGGATTAACTTAATTTTAAAAATGAGTTATTTTGAAAAAAAATAAAATATTCAACAAACAGTGGAAATAGTTTTTAAAATGCATTTAAAACTATTTTTATGAAAAAAAAATTAAATAAAATAATTTTGAGGATGTTATCTAGTTGTCCGTGATTTTTTCGAAATATTAATATAATAAATAAAATGTGGGCTTAAATCACTGGGCCAGAAATGGAAAGAAGGGGGCCATGGACGAGTTACAGTAAAAGGGCAAAATGGTAAAATCAGAACAATCCTCCACCGTATTTCTTTAAGCTTCCCCAATTGAAAACATCAACAACAATAACAAAACCAACTCTGTGTTCTTAAAATCTCTTTTTCTTTTGGGTTCCCCTCTTTTAATCCGCCATGGCCGCCTTCTTCCATTTCACCATTTTCTTCACCATTTCTCTTTCTCTAATCTCTCTCTCTCTTCCCTCCTCCCTCTCTCTCTCCTCCACCATTCACGATCTCCTCCGCTCCAAAGGCCTCCCACCGGGCCTTCTTCCGAAAGAAGTTAAATCCTACTCCCTTTCCCCAAATGGTCTTCTCGAAGTCTTCTTAGATGGCCCTTGTTTAACCAAATACGAGAACAGAGTTCTTTTTCAAAGCGTTGTTAGGGCTAATCTCAGCTATGGAAGTTTGATTGGCGTTCAAGGTCTCACTCAGGAAGAACTCTTTCTATGGCTTCCTGTTAAAGATATAATCGTTGATGATCCTAAATCTGGCTTGATTCTCTTTGACATTGGTGTTGCTCATAAACAACTCGCTCTTTCACTATTCGAAGATCCTCCAAGTTGCAAATCGCAACCTAAAGGTAATACTGGAAATTAGGGTTTCGAATTTCGATTGTTGATTTTGAATTGAATTGATTGTTGTTCTGTTCTTGGCTGTGAATTTGGATTTCGTTGATGATTCGATTTGCGGATTTGATTGTTTTTTTGGTTGATTTTGGTTTTCTGTGTAGGGGGTTTGAGGAATCATGTGAGGAAGGAGAAAGGATTTGAAGCTTTGAGATAGAAAGGAAAGGAAAGGAAAATGCCAAAATTCTGCTGGAAAATTTTGTCGTCTTATTTTTGTTTTGCTCCCAAGGCCTATATAACTAAATTAGTTCTAATAATAGTTTATAATAATAGTTTATACTGTTATAGAGTTACCAGAGTTGTTTTTTACAATTAATTTCTTTTTTCTTTTTCTTTTGTATAAAAATGATAAGATGAGTTTCCCTTTCTTGGAATCCTATGCCCATATCTTATAACTATTTGTTATTCTCTAAAGCAAATCTTTAAAATAGTAGTAATAATAATAATAATAATAAAAAAAAATTAATCTAGTACACATACTTTCAATAAATCTTAATTTTACTATTCATTAGTTTATTTTTTACTATAAATTTTAAAAACATATTCACATGATATTTCTTTACATAAAAATTAATATTATAAAGGCTAAATTTGGAACGATGATAATAATCACTCCTTACCACTAAACTATTTTGTACTCTTCAATTAGCTACTCATCATATTTTTTCTTTATTATTTTATTTTTAAACTAAAATAGTGTACACTTTAAATACATTCCATTATAATTTAAATTAAAATAATTTATATCTTAAATATAAATTATTATGATCAAACTATAATAATCTAAGACTAATAATCAACTTCTTGTCCTAAATTCCTTTTTTAAAATTTTATAGACTAAAATCGAACAACTTTTAAAGTAGAGGATCAAAATAATATTTCTAAAAAAAAAAAAAAAAAATTATCATTAGCTGTAATACATGGTTTGTCCTTTGCCAACTCATTAGTAATGTTTTTTGAATGAATTAATTAGTTTTTTTTTTTTAAAAAAAAATATATGAGTGGGGTCTAGGTTTGAAGCTCCAACTTCAAGGGTTTACTTTTGATAATTAATTAGTTTTGGTTAAACAAAACTAGTGTCATGTTTTTCTAAACTAATTTATTAATTAATATTTCTTGGAGTAAATATTAATTAACATGATTGTTTTTAAATTAAGTAAATTAGGTTTATGTAATTTGAGTTTATTTTTTAGGACAATTCTTTAGCTTTATTTTAAAACTTACCGTATTGCCTTTCCATTTGTTAATGGAGAAACAATTTAACGTTGAGTAAGATACACATTACTCTTTTCTTTTTTCTTTTTTTCTTTTTTTTTTTTTTCCTTTTTGTTTTTGTAGTACACCATGGGAAGATATACATTACTTTGATTTTAGATACATGTGTACAATGGAGCTTTATTATTATTAGAAAAAATAATAATTTTTTCATCATGAGATTTTGGGTTTTGTTTTTATTTGGTCCTTAAATTTTAAAATGTTACACATTTATTTATTTAAGTTTTGATTTTAATTTTAATCTCGTTTATAAATTTCAAAATGTTACAATATTACCATTTAGATTTGAATTTTATTTCAATTTGGTCCATAGATTTCAAGATTTTACATTTTAACCTTGATTTTTTTTTTATTAAATACTCAATTTCAATTATTGACGTCAATGCCTATTAAAAATAATTATATAATAACATTTTAAATTTAATTTAAAAGTGATGAAAAATAGTGAACTTAATTAATTATATTTATTTAATTATTTTGAATTAATTAAAATACATTAACACTGTAGACGGGAAATGAGTATTTAGTTAAAATTATAAATCTTGAAATGTACAGATCAAATTGAAATAAAACTTATATGTCAAGGATAAAATTGTATCATTTTGAAATCTAAGGATTAAATTGAAATCAAATCCAAAATTTAGAGACAAATGTATAACATTTTGAAACTTAATGACGAAGTAGAAATCCAAAATCTAAGGCGAACAAATATTTTTTTCTTCATTATTATTATTATTACAAATTATAAATTCAGTTCTAAATTCAACAAACGTTTTTATTGATTTAATTTTAATTTTATGGTATTTGCTTATACAAATCCTTATCTTTAACATGAATAATGATTATTCCATCTAATTAGTGGTAGTGAGGAAAAAAAATGGGTGGGATAAAAAGAAAAAAAAGTGAGAAATTAATATTGAGAATTACGAGGTGGAAAAAGAAGTTAAAAATTAAAATCGATAATAATAAATGTTAAATTTGAAAAAAAAAAAGCCAGAGTTCACGGACTGATTTTGCGGGAACGTAAGCTTTATTACTGTAAAAGGGAATAATGGGAAATAGTTTGAAATTACATTTCAATTTCGCTTTTAGGCTGTCTGCTGAGGATCCTCCTTTTAATTCCCTTTTTACGCGGGAAATCTGACACCCCATTATGAGTGGGCTCCACTATGTGTCTCTCCGGCTTGGCCCACCACAATCCTCCTCCTAATTTTCTTGCTTCAAATATTCATGTCGTAAATAACAATGTTGTTATCCAATTTTTTCTTTTGAAATTAACATGGTATTATCTCATTGCTTTACGGATATTTATTAAATACATCGAAGATATTGATTAATTTTTTATATTAGTTTCAAATCTTATGATTTTTGGATCTAAACTCACGTTTATTTCAGAAAAAATGTAATGGATTAATGGTAATTTAAAAAGTGGTTTTGTTGATTACATTTGGTATTGTCTACTTTTGTTTCGTACCCATGTTGACATTTGGTGCTACTTTCAATTTTGTCATAAAAAATGCAAATTGATTAACGAGTGAAGGTTGCTCAATCCAATTGTGTTTGGATATTACGTTGGTATTGTTACCATTATCGTTACTGTTACGGTTATTGTCATTATTACTATTATAGTATAAGAACTATGAATTTGTCACACTTACTGTTACTGTTTAACCCTAAACGTTAACAGTGATGGTAACAAATAAATATGATAGATTCATAATTTTAAGTAAATGTCATCAAACGCAATCAAATTACATTTGCAATTATAGCTTATTATGATTGATCTATCGATGGAATCTCATTACGATTACACTAATCATTACGAATTGGTAAAGGTGGACTAACATTGATATGATAATCCTCTTGATTTAGTCATATGTCTAAATTTAGTCTTCACATTTTCTATGAATCCTAAGGTGTGTTTGGAATGCATTTTCAAGTGTTTAATTTTTTTAAAAAAATATTTTAGAAAAAATTAGAGTGTTAGACAACCACTTAAGATAGCTTTTAAAAAGTATTTTCAACAAATTTTGTCGAAAATATTTAAATAAAATGCGTTTTTTGAAAAATATTTTTCTCAAATCAATTCAAACGGACTCCTAAATTTAGTTTAGGTTGATAATTTATTGTATTTTCTTCAAGAAAATATAGTTTGTATTAGCATTACTTTCATAAATTTTGAAAATATAACGGCATGGTGTTTTTCTTGCACGTAAATTATTTTTAATTTTTAAGTATTTAATAAAAATGAATTTGAAGAACTAAATTTAACTTTATTGAAAATACCATGGCTAATTTTGAAATGGTCTTAAAAAAATAGATTATTTATATATTATTATTATTATTTTAATAAAAGGCATGTTGCATGGATCACATAGTATATTTGGAGCGAGAGATGCTAATTTCGGAGCATCACAAATAGTATCATCAAGATCTACCACTTCTTCACGTGTTATATCGTTGAGACTTATTCTTAATTTTGGATTTAAATCATATTTTAGTCAGAAATGTAAGCATACTTGTATTTTTGGACGAGTAGGTTCTAGATGTATTGAGTAAAATGAATGTGAAATAAAATATCAACAACTAATACACTCCAAAATACTAAACGACCAAAATTTTGAACTAAAAATATCTTTTAAATTCTCTAACTTAATCACTTTATTCAAAATTGAAATTTTAGATTTTTTAGCGTAACTAATTTTGATAGCCTAGGATCGGAATAAGTATTTTCTAAAAGTTGAAGGACTAAAATAATCATTTTTAAAAGTTTAAGGAAAAAAATAAAACAATATTCAAAATTTAGGGATTAAAACAAATATTTTTAAAAGTCTAGAGACTAAAATAGAATATTATTAAAAAATTAGAGACCAAAATAAGATTTAAACGTTGACAAATTGATTGATAAATAATATAAAATTGATAAATAATATATAATTCTGAGTCTAAATGCTATATTTAACTTAAAATTATTTCATTCATAACTATTTATGAGAAATTTATGCTTTATTTCCATCCAAATTAAATTAAAATTTTTAACAAAATTGTCAAAAAAAAAAAAAAATTGCGAATCTATAATGTATATATATATAAAACCTTGACAAATTGATTCGAAAGTTGTACATTTTAATTTGATCTCAAGTCCCTAAAGGTTTTTTCTCCTTTTTTTGAAGCAAGAATGTTGAGATTATCATTATTTAGTAGGTGCAATGTTTGGATCGATCAAGAGAAGCTGTCCCAACTTGACTTATTATATAATTAATTTTGTATATACTTGTTGGTTACAGCTTTACAAATCTTGCTGTATTTATTTTTTATTGTAAATATTTTGGTGGGGTCAAAATATGGTAATTCCAATAATTATGTTTCTTTTTAAAAAATTTACTATTTTGGTCCATCTATTTTAAATTTTGTTCCATTCTAGTTTTTTACTTTCAAAGGTATAATTTTAGTTCCTATATTTTTAATAAAATTTAAATTTAGTCTCTCAAGTTTAAATTTTATCAAAATTAGTTAAATAATAATAATAATTTTCATACAATAAAATACAATATGAAAATATGTTTCCAAAATTCAAAGTAAAAATACTAATAATTAATAAAATAATGTTTGAAAAAAATCAACAATAAATCAGTATAAGGGATTAAATTAAATATTTATTTAAAAATATATGGATTAAAATTAAAAATTTGGAAATATAAAAAACTAAAATAAAAAAAAAACAAATATAAGTTGAATGAATGGATTGCAATCAAACATCGGAACTTTGGACAAAACAAAATGGACCAATTAAGCGTATTAATGGGTTTGGTTGAAAGAGGTATTCATCCTTCAATATTTCTATATATCATCGATAAAAAAAAAAAAAAAAAAACCATTTAAAAGATGAAAATTGAAAAAAAAGAAAAAAGAAAAAAGAAAAAGAATGAGACAATTTATTGATTGGCCCCATATTTTTTCTATTTAATATGTAGAATAATGATTGAGAATGATTGTATTGGTAGGTTGTTTGGAGGTCCTGTATGAGGTTTTGATGGGGTCTAAATAAATAAAGTGGTGAGGAGGTTGGGAATCAAAAAGCAAAGAAGACATCAATAAATAAAATTATGAGCTAGACAAGTATTTGTCGTTAAGTTGTTGGTGTTAATTGGGATTCTTTCAAACTTGAGGGGTCACCTCATAGATTTTTAATTGAGTTCTTTTTTTTCTTTTTTCTTTTTTCCCCTTAAGATATTTTTTAACTCAACATTTTTCGGAGTTAATTCTTGTATATGACTATATTCTTCTATATTTTTTAGTTTATTTTAAAATTAACTGTATTAAAATATTTAAAATGATAAGTTTAAACTAATATAAAATCTAACTATTGATTAAATACAAGAAAATATTTCACAAATTCAAGATTTATAAATCTGCATTTTATTCCCAGGTTTTCTAAATCTACACTTCAAACACAAACTTGTTAAATTTAGACTTCTAAAACCTACAGACATAGTTTTTTTAAACCCAAACTATCTAACCCCCAGACCAATCCTCAGGCTTAACATTCTCAAGCTTGATCAAGAACAATTAATCGATGAAATCAACAATGGAGGTGTTGAAGAAGATGAAGCCACTGCAAAGAATGTGTTTACTCGGTTAGATCAATTAGCTGAGGCACACAACCAACCACAACTACCTCCACCGCAAGAGAATAGAGTTGAAATTAGCCTTGGCCACCAAGAAAGACAATAAGAGACAATAATACCAATGGTTTGTAAGAAATGTCCAAGATTTACCTAAAATTTTTCAAGAACAACTAGGATCAAGGTTATATCAGAGAAAATATTGGGAGGATGTGGACTCTTCAAGTGTGGAAGAAGAAGATACTCATGGTCAACCTATTCGAAGAAAATTGAATTTTTTTTCCTCCATTCTTTGTTGCATATATATTTTAACGACAAAACATTTTTTAACAACCTAATTTTTGGGTTCATTGATGATAGTATTGATAGAAATAATTTTCCTTTTCAAGAATCAAATATTCGATATATTGGTATGACTCGTAAAAATTGGTTGTTATTGGTGCCTGATGTTCAGATATGTGTCCGTTCGAGTGGCTTACTTTTTTTCTTTTTTTTTACCTTCATTTTCGTTTTAGAACTCGAGGATGAGTTTTTTTTTATTTTTTTAAAAATCTTTTGAGAGATAAGATGATATGGTGGGATTAGGGTAAATTAGGATATTATGGTCAAAGCCTTGATTAGGATTAAGATTAGTTTCCATGATTGATTAGATTTAGGATTAGTTTTAGGTATATTAAGATTAAGATTAACTAGGATTAGAATTAGGAATAGTTTGTTTTCTAATTCTCTATAAATAGATAAATTATCTTTTTGTATTGACAACTTTTGATATTTCTTTAAGTTACATCAATTTTAAGATTTTAAACTTATGCACCAAACGTCGCATATATATATTTTTTTGTTATATGCACATATTACAAGATACTTGTGTTTTATTATTATTATTATTATTATTTTAATGAATGAATAATTACAAAAGAAAGAAACAAAATTTGAACCTACATCCGGCCTAACCTAGAAAAAAAGTCAACCTATTGGGAATTGCCAAATTAGTACCAAGAGTAATTTAACAATAAATAAATAGCTTAAGAAATAAATTATGATAGAATTATGAATTTTATAGATTTACTCTCCGTGGCCATAACTTCCATAATTCATAATGGATCTGTTATAGGTAATTTTAGACTAAAGATCAAGAGCCCAAAAAGGAAAATCAAATCAAAGATAAAACTTAAAATCAATTAATAGATAGGAAGATGGAGAGGCAATTGTGTTAGTCCGCCTCGACCTCAAAGGTCGAGGTCAAGGTTGAGCAGTTCATGTCTCTTTAGGTTCTTGACTTTTCCACAACCTAGAGTCAAAAGCTAGACTTTTCAAATCCTATTTAGATTAGGTTTGGAGAAACCTTAGGGTTCAACTTCAACCATATAAAGGACCTCATAGCTACAAATTAGGTAAATTCATCTAATTTCTAAAAAAGCTTGCTCTAACCTTTTATTGGAAACTACTTTAGCATTGAGATTTATGTGGTAGGAACCACATAGGTGTTCTATTCTTATTATTTTCAGGTGATCTCTTCTCCCAAATTACAAATTTACTGTTGATGACACATGTAGGTAAGTGAGTTTCCTTGGCCAAAATTTTCTATTGACATTATCTATCATTATAACAAATGAGCCCTCTTCCAATACGAAAACCTATTGGCAGACACTGGAAAACACGTCGAGAGAAGCTCTGCCGATGGTAAAAAATTTGTCAGAAGTTTAGTCTGGAGAAACGCGTCGAGAGTTATTCTTCCAATGAAAAAAGTACCCCGTCGGCAGTTAGTATAAACTGCCGATAGTGTTTGTATGCCATTGGCAGTTCTAATACTATTGACAGTATTTTTACGTCGATGATGGATAGAAGTTCCCTCGACAGTGACTTTGGTCGTCGACAAATATCCCCAAAAACACCAATTTGTTTTGTTGTTAATCTCCCGATGCAGCGTCAGGAGATAGTCTACCCCCAATGATCTTTAATTCGTCAGGAGTTTTATTGACATTTTCAATTTTTTTTTTTTTTTTTTTTAATTTTGACCTTCATGACCTAATATAGTTATATGAATGTTAATTTTATAAAGCAAAAATTTGGAGATGACATTGAAATCTACCTTAAAAAAAAAAAAAACACATAACATTGTCCACCACAAAAATTCATAACTAGTTGTTCATTTATCACATGTTGTGTTGGCATGATTTTCGGGTTGAGACTTCAAAAGTATTGGGTTTTATGTCCTAAACCTTGTGGTTTGTAAACGTTAAACATATTCTATAACTAATAAAGATGTTACTAAGGTTTATTCTATAAAGTTGTTATTGAATATATGGATTGCATATTTTGTTTTAGAAAATCCTAAATCTAATTAACTAAGATCCATGGCTATAACATGAATACTTGGACTTTACGTAGAGACATAAAAATGGATCAAGTTCGGGTAAATAGCCTAAACGATCTATAATATACAAAATAAGGCTGGGTACCTTATTCTGGAAACACTATCGGATGCGATCCACTTTGTATTTAGTACAAACGATGTGATCCTGCATCGTTTATGTGGAGACATGCGATTGGGGGTGTCCTATACAAAAAATTTGTATAAGACCGGACCAAGAAATAGACTCTTACTTTATAATACCATTTACTGTTTAAGACTAACTATTTCAAATAAGATGATTTAGATAACTTAACATTAATTCTGATTTAACTATAAAAACTTATTTATTTGGGATTATCCTTGGATCTACATGGGTGAGGGTGGCTCATCAGCGTCGACTCAATATGTCTCCCATTTAAGAGGTAAAATCGGGTAGGTAGCTGGGGACAAGGTGCAAGACGAAATTAACTCCTAGCCACTTGTAGGGATAGTAGAAAGGTTGTTCCCTTAAGTGCTGACTTTAGTATTGAACAAAGGTCCCCACTCTCTCATTGGCCCGAGAGGGATTCGGTTTAGTGATTGGATCACAAACTAATTGTTCATTAAAAAATCAGTGGGACTTAAGAAATAAGAGATAATTACGGGCGTAAAACGGATATTTGACCTAGCCATAATTACGAATGACCTGTGAAGGGTCAACTTACTGATGATAGTTATATCGAATGGATAAAAATATATTTACAGTGAGGAGAGCGTAACTAATGGACTATAGTGAAGTGTCCCGATAGTTAATGAATGTTGGTTAATTAGGTTAAAGAATTTAACTAGTTAATCTAGGATTGTTGGAGCTCATGATCTGTAGATTTATTAGGCTTCTCCTACTAGCTCATATCGAACTAAACCTTAGAATTGTTGGGGTTGATGCCCTAAATCTCTTAGGGTCCTATAGTTTGTAAACATTGTAAGAACAACTCATTTTGTATTTAATAAAATATATGATATTTTTATTCATTGTCTATAAAATATGTGATATTTTAGTTGCATTAACCACAAACCAATAAACTAACATCCAAGGTTATCTTTGTAACTTAAACATGTATGTGGAGACATACGGGTGGATCATGTTTAAATGATAACCTAAATGGTCTGTAGTGGATGGATAAGGTTGGGTACCTTATCCTGATGACACTATGAGTATGGCCTGCTTAGTAGGTGTTACAATTATTGTAAAGTGTTACAAATGATTTGATCTTGATCATTCATGTATTAGACATACGGGCAGGGATATTCTATACAAAGGAGTTTGTATATGTTGGGATTGGTGTCCTAATTCTCTCGAAGTCTCGCAGTTTGTAAACATTATTGTACATACATTGTTATTAATAAAATAAGAGTTATTTTATTTACATTTACTCATATCCAATAAAAAAAGATCCGTGGTTATTGTATGTAAACTTAAACATGCATATGAGATATACAAGTGGATCATGCCTTAAGTAGTAACCTGAAAGGTCTGTATTATAAAGATAAAGAAGGGATACCATATCCTTGTGACACTACGGATACACGCTTTGTAGAGGTTTACAAGTGTTGTGAACTACTGCAGATGGTCTAATTTTGACCATTCTTGTGGAGACATGCGAACGGAGGTGTCCTATACAAAGAGTTTGTATAAGACCAGACCACGAGATGATAAGTCTCTTTATATAACACCGTTGATACTTGAGACTTACATCTCACTAAAACGACCATAGGTGACATGACCTTAATCCTGAGTATTTTGGGAACTCCTGCCTATGAGTGCGGTCGTTTGATTAGTATGGGTAAGAGTGTCCAGATTTCCAACTCAACAAGCGTACCTTTTTGGGAATTTGTCTGTTGGGGAGCTGGGAGCTCAGTTACACAAGACAGAATTCACTCCTTCCCCAAAGTAAGGGTAAGTAGATAAATTGCTCCCTTAAGGGCTGATTTCGGGTCTTGAACATAGTGGCCACATCCTCTCTTTAGAAGAGAGGTCCCAATCATAGTAGGACTATGATTTATTATTCATTAGAGGAATCAATGGCCTTTAAGGGAGCAATCTATCTACTTACCCTTGCTTTCTGGCAAATATTTTGATTAGTTGCAGCTAGTTGACTTCTCCGACATCCGTCAAACTCTTGGTCTATTCCTTAGTTCCATTTCCTTTTGGAGCGATCCAAGAAGAACGATTAGGGTCATATTCTATTCTTTCCACAAGGAGTTAGATGTAACTATAGGGGCAAAACGGTAAATTGGGCCAGCTGTACTTACGAGCGATTTATGAAGGGTTACCTCACTGTTGATTAGTTGATATGGACAAAGAAATATATCTGTAGTGAGGAAAGTGCAGCTGTCAGTCTTTAGTTGAGTGCCCGAAAATTAATGGATGGTGGATCCCGTGACTAAAGAGTTTAGTAAGTTATTCACGTACTGTTGGATCTTCAAGCTATAGGTCCATAAGGTCCCCTTGGTAGCTCAATGGATTCAAGTTGAGAATCAGTTCTTGGAGTTAGTTTGAAGTGTTCAAATTAACAAGAGAAAATTCAGTTATATATGATATAATTGGTGTTATGTATGAGATACATCAAGTGGAGGAATTAATCTAAATATGATTTACATTAAGTATCATAAAATAGAAAAAGAACTATGGTTTATATGTTTCAAGAAATGAAATATTAAAACTATAGGTTATAAATATAATATGGTAAGTTGGTTATCATATTTATTTATAATATATTAATTATATGATAATTAATTTATTTTTCTCTAATAACCAATTGAGTGAGAGGTTATTGGTGATTTTATGGTATCCGTGAGATAAAAAGAAATTTTTTTTCCTAAAATTAGAAGTTGCCTCATTCTGAAATTTCTCACGGTGATAAGCTATCAAGTGAAAGTGTTTCACTAATCGATAGCTGTGCAAAGACTAAACGATCGTGGAGCTTTGACGATAGTTCATAAGCTGATCGTAGCTAAACGATCGAGTGGCTTTGTCTATACGATAGGCTACCATTTACTATACGATCGAGCAGATCGTCTATATGATAGACAACTTCCTATTTCCTACTTGCTCGATCGTCTACTCGATCGTAGTCTTCCAGTCTCTTCCTCAAGCCAAGATCATACAGATCTCTTAACTCCTGGATTCTCACTCTAAGAATACCAAGGTAACCATTGTGGTGGTGTCCTCAGTTCGTGAGTCGAGTGGGACTCGATTAGTTTTGTGGAGGCTGTTTGTTGTGTTCATGCTGTTGGTAGCAGTCTGTTCGTTGTGTTCGTGTTGCTGTGGATGCTTGTAAATTGATCGAGGGATTCGTGAAGAATTTTTCTTCAAAGGTATGTATACTCTATCCTTTGATATCATCGTTTAACATGCTATAATTTCCTTTTGTGCATGACCTGTTAGTTTCCATTTTAGACTGTAATTGTTTGTGTTCGAATTTAGAATGATCCTTTTGTTACTCATGGAAATCCTCATGTTTGATTTTCTTCAATTAGTATTAGAGTCAAGTCGTTCTGATATTCCAAATTTCATTTCTATTTTGAAGCTTTATAGTCGTGGTGGGTTTTCTGCATTGCGTTTAAAGGTTAAATGCATTTGTGGATGTGTTGATGAATGTTTACGAGTTAATTGCCTCTGTTGAAAGATTTCTTTATGATTACAAAGTGTTAATTTGTAAGGGCCCCTGCGTTTTTACACATAATTAACAAGCAATCGAGTCTGTAATTTAAAGTGTTTGAGTTCGTTGAGTCGTTCATGATGAAGTTTCGAAGTTTGGAAATGCAGTTCTCATCGAGGAAGAAGGCCAAAGGTTGGTTGTATCATGTAGCCTAAGGTAAACAATCGTTGAGTTTTGGCTAAAACATTGTGTAGAAAATTTCTACGCGATCGTGTAGTATTTACTAAACGATCATTTAGCTAATGCTAAACAATGGGGTAAAGTGTTTACTCTATCGCATAGCGTTGGTTGCTCGATCGCGTGGATGTTGGAGGTAAACGATCGCATAGAGCATTTGATGCTCATCATTTAATAAAAGGCGTGCGCACTAAACGATCGTGTAATTAGCATTCTTCATCGCATAGTCATTGACTACACGATCATATGGTATACAATACCTTGATGCTCACTCAATGATCGTTTAGATGATTGTGCTTCACCGCATCGTTGTGATAACGGGCATAAATGTACGTTATCATAGTGCTAAGTACTTAAACAATGTTAGCTTGCGTTGATGAAATATGTTAATTTGCGTCCATTAAGCATCAATTTCATAATATTGCGGTCGCATGCGTTCATCGCATTAGAACAGTTGTTTTTGTGTAGAATATGCGTTGACGCAATGCAAGAATTGCGATCATAGGAAATCATTGGTCGAGCGCAACTTTACTGCAAGGCTTTGCAATGATTGCGTTCATAAACATTCGCCCGAGAAGGATTGCTACAACTTGGTTAGTGCAACATGGTGGACACATCTGTGTGAAAGGCTAATTAATCGCGATGGGACAGAAATCTGATGACAGACGAATCCGAATTAAGTTGACAGCCGATTACAATCACAAGTACATTCAGCTTTTCGGTGACAAATATTCAGTGCATCAGTCAGGAATTAAAACCGTCCCATCTGTACAATCATGAGAGAGAAAGTGCCATTCACCTTGGATGTCTATAAATACCAAGGGCAGCCTTCAGAAAAAGTTTTCGATCAGTTCACCATTCTTTAGTTCAAAGTTCATACGCACGTCCTTGTTCATAGTTTTCTTTCATTTTAAGGTGGACGCGAGGGAGGAAGTTTTGCCGACAGATCATTCCAATAAGCTTGGGAGAGTATAACGCGTATTTTTAGTATGATGCAAGTCCATGCCTTAAACTTGATGACATAGATTTCATGCGATGATATGTGATACTACTTCTAGATATGCTTTATTAACGAATGTTCTTGTAGTATGTTGTGCGTTGTCACAAGTTTCCTTGAGTTGAAACCAAGTATAATTTTACCACAAGTTTCTCAGTGTGATTCGAGGTCGAACACAGGGACTGTTTTAGGTTATTGCGTTATGCTTGTGATATATGCGACCAATGGTTTTTCAATTTATAAAAGAGTTTTGTGTACAAGTAATTAAACATGCGATAAAGTAAAGTAAAACGGTAAAATTGCGATGATAACATAAATTGCATTAAAGTAAATTGCGATAAAGTAAATCAAAGCTAAGATGATACAAGATACAAGTTTCATGATACAAGATACTGAGGTCAAAGCTGGCTATGACGATTATGCAAAGATCGTGTAATGCGGTGACAAGTCTTATGTGCGAAGCAGAAACAGAAAAGATAACTAATATAAACAGCGCAAGTTCCTTAATTGCGTTAAAGATATAAGTACTGTTCCGATTTTTCCTTGGTGTACACCTCTCGGTGATCGACCGCGTTCCCACATCTCTGTGGTGAAACAGGATGAACGTAATGAACACAAGGTTGCTTCCATCTCTGGAAGTACTATTTGTTTTAGTTAACGCATTCTTCTAACCTTCTCTCGACAGACCAGAATGACATCATCACTTCTGCTCTCACAGGTGAAGATGCCGTCTAGCATGCCTTAGCTAAACGCATTTATCTCTTTAGCACAAATTAAGTTACTCGTTTAATCCATATTAATTACTAAGGTATTAAGAGAAATTCATGGAGAAAACGATTAATTCATGAATGGAAATAGACAGAAAAGTGGAAGTGAAAGTGATCGAGACATTCAATAAAACTATTTAGCGTCTGATACATGATTTGTGAATGAAGAGATTAAGAAGTTGAAATACACTTGATGAAATAGAGTTAGAAACAAATACAAATAAGCGCCAACGTCTTAGCACCGATCTGGATGGAGATTTGCTTGCTGGCGTGGATGGGTCATGCGGAAAGATGAGCTTCCCTCTCAGGCTTGCTCAACCGGTAGCAGGAATCTAAGCATAGAGCTTCACGGCGGGGATATGGAAGAATCGCACTAAGACTCACCTTTCGACCTTGTCTCTTCTCTTCCCGGATTTCTTCCGATCAATATTCAGCTCAACCTTTCTCTCAATAATCTAGCATTAATTAGCCCTCGTATCAAGTATACTCGTATCCCGTATATCTTCTCTGAATTCTATGGGGGTATTTATAGGTGAAAAGCTTTAACTCTTGGCTTCTGGACCCCACTTCTTGTTATGGAAATTCCGAAGTTGGAGGAACAAATATTCCTTCTATTATGCAATCAGACCGTCAAATCTTCACAACAGTTAGTTGTACATGTGTCATAATCCTCTACGTTTGTGTTGCTCAACTGCATCTTTCGACTTGTTGCTCACATGTGGTGTTGTTTTTATTATCACATGCGGTTGAAATTCAGCACGGGATTGACTGTTGCATTGTGCCGTCATTACGTTAATCGTCTTTTCATTGTTGATTGACGGGCACAATGTGACAGAGATGCGTTGTTCAGTTTCTCGTTGAACCTTGATCGCAAGCAGTGACTTGGTTTCCTGCAAAACAGAGTAGAAATATCCTCTTCTCTCATCTTGACGATGTTAGTGGGTGTAATTATGATAATTCATAATTATTGTGTTTATGAGCTAATTTTCATACAATCGACGCATATTCCTTCTCTTTTGGCTGCAATATCTAGATAAGGCAGCATAAATAACTTGTATTTCTACAAGTTATCAGAGAGTGCCAGAAGCTTCAAAGACAGAGAGAGGGCCAACGCCTGCGGAAGTGGGAACATCTTTAGAACCGAATAGAGATTTCAGTTTAAAAGCCTCAATGAACAAGGAATTGCTACCAGGCTCTCTACCTTTAACTTCCATTGTGATTTTGTACTCAACTCATTTATAAAAAATGGAATTTCCTTCTCTATATCTGTTCACTCTCTGTTATTTACGCATGAGTAGCTATCAGTTGAATGGTTTGAGGAGCATTTAGCTAACACAACTAGGGAATCTTCATGCTATGTGTTTATCTTGTATTATGTATGCTTCATTCGTCCATTAAAGATACTCGGGAGGGTAGTCTAAGGACAGGATCTAGACTTGGGAAGGTCAGGTTAGAATCTAGGCTCGGAAGAGCCAAATTAGAACGTATAATCAAGAGATAGGAGCTTAGGAATGAGCACTATTTGTTATTAACGCTCGCATGCATCCTAGAGATAGGATATGATTGTATGCTGTCACCTTGCTTTTATGCAGTTTGCATCATCGCATAGGACAAGAGTAGAGACTTAGGGATAAGCTCTATAGACACTTTTGCATTTAACACATGCGTCCTAGACTTAGGAGCATCACATTTGCATTGAAGAATGACTTGCTGTGCATGGTTGTAACATGATCGCATAGTCTGATGCATTCCCAAGTAACGCTAGCTAAAGATCTTCTCAACCCGTTCATCGCATACTCATTGCATCTATCACACAACTGATTTTTCTCTAATCCGCCACATTTGTTTATTTTCTCATTAACGCAATCAACAACAAACCAAAAATTTATTTACTTGGTTACCGCAAGGTTTTCATAAAAATTACCAACGCATCCTTTTTCACAAGTCCCTGTGTTCAACCCTGGACTTACTAGGAAACTCAATGGAATTTATACTTGGATTCTACTGAGGAAACTTGGGTGCACAATGCAATCTCATCAATGCATAACATCCACATTTCCACTTCATAAAAATCTAGCATCACGTTGTTGTTTAGATGATCCCTTAAGGCTTGCGTTTCAAGATGTGTGTTGCACAATCATGTGCCTTCATGCTTCATCGCATAGTCAAAGGTACATGATTGTTGCTAAACGATCATTTAAGCTCAGGAAGCATTGCTAAACGATTGAGTAAAGCATTTACTCTCTCTCTAGGTGATCACAAGAAGTTTGTTACACGATCAAGGAGACGCGTTTCTTTATCCGGACGGTTCAAGACTCGGTTTGCCTGTATGAACCGGAGACTCATTGTTCTTTGTAATAGTTAGCTTTGGTTTTTTTTTTGAGGATTTGAGGCTAATTATCACGGTTCATCAACTTTTATTTAATGTACATATGATGTATGTTGGTTTATATGCCATAGTGTATGACATATAGATTTAAAACCCATTTTAGGTTATGCAATTACTCATACATCATATATTATTAATGTTATAATATAGTTTTTGGCATGATGAAATTACAAGAGAGAATGCGCATGCATCATGAAATATAAGAGTTATATCTGTGCATGTAGCAAGCATATTCATGCATCATCTTTATATTATAAGAGTTATAGTATAAGGGTGTATGAGAGCATGTATGCTTGGTTCATTGCTTGGTTGTATAAGTGTTAAATAAAAATAGCAATGAATGAACAATGCATGGAGCATGACACTTAAGCTTGTTTATAAAAGTTACGAATGCCTTGTATGTGTGGCTTCACATTGTGATGGTTTTAGTTGTTTCCTGTTATAAGCGTTATAATGGAAATTAAAACTAAAATCAATAAGAAAGAGTTGCATGCGAACTTAGGCAAACTCATGTTTTAAAAGGGTTTTAAAATTGGATTGAGATAGACCTAAGTTCAAGGTTCTAATGTGATTAGATACCTAAGTTTACTATTTTGAATCGGTTTAATAGGATTAAATTGATTGGAATAAAAGATTAAATTTGTATTAAATTTATCTATAAGGGATCTTTTGTTTAAGGCAGGTTCTGTCTAGGCTGGGGTATTTAAGCTGGCGGAAACAGAACACTCCTACCTGGGAACCTACCTGAAAGGTGAATTAAATAGATTTGCTGCGAGCATACGACAGTTGATCAAAGACTTCGTTAAAGAGTTTAATGAATGATGATCAAAAGTTGTTTCAATTTTCTAAGGTAAAAGTTACTCTTGGGCAAACCTAAAAAGTCACTTAGTTAAAATTCTTAGCCGTGTTTTTTTCTAAATAAACTAAATCCTATGTTATAATACTCAGTGGGAGGAAGAGATATATATGATATGTCAATGATTCCACTCACGTTTCTCCCTGAATGTTCACATCGTGAGATTCATGCTTGGCCTCGTGGTGCTCTAGGAGCATCCCCCTTCGGATGGTGTTTGCATGAGTCAATATCAAGGTGGACATAGAGAGTGTTTATAGTAAGTGGGTGAAGGGTATGTGTCAACACGTCATGCAATCTCTTTCATTAGTTCATACCGTGAGATCTTCTTGCATTCCTTCATGGCACCCTAGGAGCGTCCCCCTTCGGATGGGTTTTGTACAGTTAGTCAATATCAAGGTGAACTCCATAAATGGATAGGATCACTTTAGTTTTTATCCCAATCGGATTTTTTCCATTCGGATTGGCTGCTTGGGGCAGAAATCTAGGGCCTAAAATGATGGGTCACACTTATGGGAAATTGTTAAGCAAGTTAATGATTTCTTGACCAAATCAATGATGGCTAGTCGTTATAGGAGCAAGAGTTGTTCTGATATTAATGGCTGGTTGAGAATGCCCCAATTCTGAGGAGGGATAAATTGATCACCCTTCGACGACTTTTTTCCTAAACCTTTGAAGTGTCATTGCAAAACTAGATGTCATATGGGGTTCATTTCAATTTTGCTAAACCATATTGGATGTTGTTTTTTTTTTTTCAACGAGTATTTGCTTAAAACCTAATGTAGGTTCATGTGTTTCTTTTTTAGCAACATGAATGTTTTTTTCGTTAAATGCCTCTAGTTTGACTGATTTTATATAGTGGAAAGGCTCTGTTAAAACATATTTCGTTGTAAACGACCTCAAGTTTATCATGGTTGAGGAATGTCCTCAAGTCCCAGTCCTTGATGCACCACAAAATGTTTGTAATGCATATGAGGTGTGGATGAAGGCTAATTCATTGGCCCGACTTCACATTTTGGCTAGCATACTTGATGCTTTGGCCAGAAGAGTTGAGAACATGGTCATTGCACGAGAGATCATGGACTCGTTACACGAATTGTTTGAACGTTAGTTCTTACTTTTTGAGCACAAAGGGTTGGATGACAAAGAAACCAGTAGTGTCAGTTCCCAAGATAACCCCCAGTTAGAGAAAGCAAGTGTTGCTGACTCTGATGAAGTTCATCGACGAAAAGTGTTTTCTAAAATGGAACTTGGAGCTTACTTAGGTTCTGATATTGATCCCACTACTCTAGAAGAGGAAGAAGTCTAAAGACAGTGAATATGATTTATTGGTCTTAGCGACGTGTTTGGTAGAGAATGATGATTCTGTCTGGATACTTGATTCAGGTGCTACTAACCACGTCAGTTCCTTCTACCAAGGATTTAGTTCCTGGAAAAAGTTGCCACAGGGAGAGCTGACTCTTCAAGTCGATACTGGTGAGGTTATTTTAGCTATTGCTATAGGCAAGCTGAAGTTATTTTTGGACAAAAAACGTTATCTGTTACTGGATAATGTTTTTGTAGTTCCTCATATCTAGATGAACTTAATCTCGATTTTTTGTCTCATTGAACAAGGTTATACTGTCTCCTTTTCTGAGATTAAAATGTTTATTTTCAAGAATGGTATGGAGAATGGTTTTGGTTCAATGGAAAATAACTAATATGTACTAAGGCTGTTAGTAATAAAAGCCTTGCTTAATACTGAGATGTTCAATACGACGACAACTGCAAAAAAGACCAAAGGTTTCTCCTAAGGAAAACACCCATCTTTGGCATCTAAGGTTAGGTTACATGAACATCAATAGAATTGAGCAGTTGGTGAAATGTGGACTTCTAAAGAGTTTAGAAGAAAATTCCTTATCGGTATGTGAATCATGCCTTGAAGGCAAAATGACCAAACGACCTTTTATTGGAAAAGGTTATAAAGCTAAGGAAACCTTGGAGCTTATACATTTTGACCTTTGTAGTCTGATGAGTGTTAGGGCTCGAGGTGGGTATGAATATTTCATCTCTTTCATTGATGATTATTCAAGGTACAGGTATCTATAACTAATGCAACATAAATTTGAAGCTTTTGACAAGTTCAAGGAGTATAAGGCTGCAGTGTAAAACTTGTTAGGTAAGAAGATAAAAACACTACGATTTGATCATGGTGGAGAGTATATGGACCTCGAATTCCTAAACTATATGATAGAACATGGAATCATGTCTTAACTCTCGGCCCTAGGTACACCTCAGCAAAATCGTGTATTAGAAAAGAGTAACAAAACCTGTTGGACATGGTTTGGTCTATGATGAGTTATGCTCATCTTCCAGACTCGTTTTGGGGATTTGCAGTGGAGACTGCATGTTACATTTTGAACAACGTAAAAGTGTTTCTAAAACCCCTTTTGAGTTGTGGAGAAGCGTAAGGTAGTTTACGCCACTTCAAGATTTTCGGGTGTCCGGCCCACGTGCTAGTGGCTAACCCAAAGAAGTTGGAACCGCGTTCGATACTTTCCCTCTTTATAGGCTACCCCAGGGAAACGAGGTATGGATACTTCTATGATCTGAGTGAGAACAAAGTGTTTGTGTCGACAATGCTATCTTCTTGGAAGAAGACCACATCAGGGATCATAAACCACGAAGCAAGCTTGTTTTACATGAGATTTCTAGTGAGACTACTGAGGGTTCAACAAGAGTTGTTGAACAGACTAATAGATCAACAAGAGTTGTTGATGTTGGTACATCTAGTCAACCATCTCAAGAGTTGAGACTGCCTCAACGTAGTGGGAGAGTTATGAACCCACCAAAACGCCGCATGGGTTTGACTGAAGCCCAAAACATCATGTTTAATGATGGGGTCGAGGATCCATTGTCTTATAAGCAAGCAATGGAGGATGTTGACAAAGATGAGTGGATTAAAGCCATGAACCAGAAATTGGAGTCTATGTACTTCAACAATATCTGGGAACTAGTGGATCAGCCTGATGGGGTAAAACCTATAGGGTGTAACTGGATCTACAAGAGAAAATGAGATGTAGATGGAAAGGTGCAAACCTTTAAGGCTAGACTCGTGGCAAAGGGTTATACCCATGTCGAAGGAGTGAACTATGAGGAAACTTTCTCACCTGTTGTCATGTTGAAGCCTATCAGGATACTACTATCCATAGCCACATTGTATGATTAAAAGATATGACAAATGGACATCAAAACTGCCTTTCTGAATGGTAATCTTGAGGAGACCATCTACATGGCTCAACTAGAGGGGTTCATGATGCGTTATTTTTATGAATGAAAATATGGATGATATGTGTTGGTGGATTGTGTTGTGCACTCAAGTTTCCCCAGCGAAATTCAAGTGTAAATTCCTTTGAGTTTCTTGATAAGTCCAGGGTCGAACATAGGAACTTGTGAAAATAGTTGCGTTGGTGATTTTTATGAAAACTTGTAGTAACTAGTTAAGTAAATAAATCGTTGGGTTGTTGTTTGCGTTGATGAAAATAAATAACGAATGCGACAGAGTTTGAAAAGAGTTGGTAAATGGGAAATACGATGAATATGCGGTGAACGGGTTGAGAAAAGTTTTGGTTAACACTCCTTTGAATGCATTCATGCTTTGCGATCATGCAACATGCATACAATAGTAAACACAACAAGAATTTTGGACTTTAATGTCGGTTAGAAAAAGTGAAACCGGATGTATAATGTCGGTTTTGTTTTGTTTTTTTTTTTTAAAAAAACGGATCTTTAATGTCGATTTAAAACTGACATTAAAGGTATACCATTAATGTCGGTTTTAAATCGACATTAAAGTTCCCTGTTTCTTTTTTTTTTTTATTTAAAAAAAATCAAACCCATTCCCCTCATTTTTTTTTATTTCCCGCTTCAACTCTCCCCCCCCCCCCCACCCCCCCCATTTCTTTTCCTACAACCCTTTTCCTCCCCCCATCATCCGCCTCCTCCCTCCCATTACCAGCCACTGCACCTCGCCCTACCACTTGCTGTTCCTGCTCGATACCATCTCATCGACTGTCGCCGCACGCTGCACTCTCAGTTGTCGAAGTATCAGTCAGCCCTCTCGATGCAGTATACTGCATCTGGCCCTTGCCGATTGTTGTTCTTTTCAAGATTATTGTGTATCATGCTAACCATTCACTAGTGTACAAGTAGTTTACATTCCTTATCTTTAGTCTGCTCTGTCTCTCTAAACTTCAAGTTGAGACATTAATGCAATATTTTAATACTTGTTTGTTGTTTTATGTTTTGCTGACATTGGCTTGCGTTGGAATAAATGTTGTCCCTCTACGGTGTTCTTATATCAATTCTAATATAATTGCTTTCCTATGGTTTTATTGCTTCAGGTTTCATGGGTGCCATGATATCAAACTTGGCATTTGTATTCCGCAACATATTTTCGAAGAGGGGCATGAAGGGAAAATCTGTTAGCGGGATGAACTACTATGCATGTTTATCAATTTTATCTCTGTTACTCTTGACGCCATTTGCATTTGCTGTGGAAGGACCACAATTGTGGGCTGCTGGATGGCAAACGGCAGTTTCTCAAATTGGACCTCATTTTGTTTGGTAATTTTATTAACATATTTGTTTCTTGGCATCGATTGGGAAGTTATCAGCTAATGATTGATCCAATTTATTCATGTTTTCTCCATACCTGATTGCCCGTTTGATGATTCTTCTGTTTGATTAAAGCAATATATTAACATGATATTATTGGGCACTGTACTTTATTTAAGTAAAACCATCCTGATTAATATTGGGAATGTCTTGCTTATGGGATTTACATACTTGTGAACTGAAATAGAAAGTGTCCTTCTGTCAATTTCATGCGGGGGAGCATCCTGACGGTTCAAACAATAATTTCTAGAAATGATTGTTTAAACACCTAACTAGATTAAACCAGATACCACTTCTAGTTTTAGGACAAAAAAATGGATTTTATGCGAAATCTCATAATAAGCTTGGTAATCTTTTTGGCTACTTCTGAAGTCGTAACATGGATTTGTAGAATGAGCTTGAAATAAGAATATTATTTTCTTGTTATTCAACTTTATAATTAAGCAAGTTGCATGATGTTTGTCATACGATTGAATCTTGTAATGCTTATTGTATCGATTGTTTGCTGTTAACATAATTTTGTAACTATATGGGACAAAATATAGGTATCGCAACCTCTTTATGCTTTTTCTTGGGGAACCTTAGATCCAACACATTCACTACAAGAATTTTTCCTTGAATGTACCATTTATGCACATTCCCAATAAACATGGTTAGTTGAATATGAATTCTTATCACATTTTCACTTTCAATCCTTTGTCTTAAACCTTTTTTGTTTGTGATCCTTTGAACAACAGTGGTCAGACAAAGATGCCTATAACCAGACACTACTGAACCTAGGGGGTTGGTTCAAGAAGAATTATGAAGGGATCCATACTTACCAAGTGGAGAGAGACAGTAATCTCATAATGTTTGTATTACTGGTAATTTGTGTTTTCAAGGCCTGAATTATTGTACAGCCTTTTAAATTATAATTTTATAGCAGAATTTGTGGATTAAATGTAATAGATTTACAATCCATACATGAATATTATGTCATAGCCACAACGTTCAATGATGATGTGTCATGTTATACTTTTTGACCAAAAAAATGGATCTGGCAACGGAATTAAAAAAAAAAAAACGGACAGATTCGGGCTTCAATGTCAGTTAATAATTAAAAAAAAAAAAACAAAGGCTTTAATGTCTGTTGCAACCGGCATTAAAGACCTTTAATGTCGGTTGGAAATTTCACTGAAGGTCTTTAATGTCGGTTGCAACCAACATTGAAGGCTGTGTTATTGAAGCCCTTTAATGTCAGTTTAAAACCAACATTAAAGGCAACCGACATTAAAGGGCTTTAATAACACTATCTTTAATGTTGGTTGTCAACCGACATTAAAGCTCGAATTTCTTCTAGTGAAACCACCTCTCAACGTGAATTCTACGGCTTCTAAGGCTGGAACACATGAGATAAATATGCGATAAGTCTACAAGATTTACACATAAACCTCTATCTCTATTTATGCGATGACAACATGACATTCACACAAATATGCGACCATATAATATCATTCCCATTCTGAGGATGCATGCGATGTAAGTTGACAAACAGAGCTTGTCTCTAAGTCCCTATCTCTTGTTTATGCAAGCCTAATCTTGCTCTTTTGAGTTTAGATTCTAACCTAGCTCTCTCGAGACATTAGGTTCTTTCTTTAGATTCTCTCTCGAGTAACTCTAAAGGGTATTTTGCACAGCATAAAACAAGACAATCGCAAACAATGAACTTCCTAGGTCATGTAGCTTAGTTCTTCTCAACCCATTCAACTAGTTTAGCTACTCATACGTATTAAAAGAGTGAGCAGATGTAGAAATAGAACTTCCATTGAATAGATATGAGATGAAGTACAAAATAACAATGCAAGTATAGTAAAGAGCTTGGAGCAATTTCTTGCTGCCAGGCGTTTACACTGTTTCTACTCGTGCTCTAAAGATATTCTTACTCTCACGAGAGTCGGTCCGCTCTTTGCTCTTACGCCCCAAGGTTCTCTTTCGAGCTGCCCTGGGCGATCTCCAGCGTCACCACTCTTCTCTTGCTCTGCCATAAAATGGAAAAGAAAACTATGAACAGAAGCACTGATGAATTCGTTAACTGATCAACCCCTTTTCTGAAGATTGCACTTTGTATTTATAGGGCATCAAAGGTGAAAGGTGGCTTCTCTCTCTCAGTTGTACAGATGGGACAACTTTAATTCCTGATTGATGCGCTAGATGATTGTTACCGATAAAGCTGAATGTATTTTATGACCGTTATCGGTTGTCAACTTAATTTGGATCCGACTGTCATCAGCTTTCTATCCCATCGATCTTAATTATCCTTTCACCTAGATGCGCCCACCATGTGCGCTGTGATAAATTGTAGAAATATAAGTTATTTATACCACCTTATCTAGATATTGCGGCAAAAAGTTAGTAATTATGCACCAATTGTATGAAAATTGGCCTAGTATTGCAATAATTATAAATGTTTGCGATTACACCCACTAAAATAAAAAAGATGGAAGACAAGCCGAACTTTACTCTGTTTTGTAGGAGATCAAGTCACTTCTTGCGCTCAAGGCTCACGAGAGACTAATCAACGCATCTTTGTTACATTGTGCTCGTTAATCAACAATGAAGAGACGATTACCACAATGATGGCGCAATGCGACAGTCGATCCGAGAGTTGTGCTTCAACCGCATGCTGTAATAAAAACAAACACCGCATGCGAACCTATGATCGAAAGATGCAGCTGAGCAACACAAGAGCGGAGGATTGAGACACGTTTACAACTAACAGTTGTGCAGAATTGACAGTCTGATTGCATAACAGAAGGAATAATATCCCTCCATCTTCGGAATTACCATAACCATGAGTGGGGACCACAAGGCCGGAGTTAAAGATCTGCACCTATAAATACCCCATTGATTTCAGAGAAAAGGTATGCTACTTGATACGTGGCGAAGTGCTGCTAGATTGTCGAGAAAAGGCTGAGCTGAGTGTTTAAGAGAAAAAATCCGGGAAGAAGACGAGATAAGGCCGAGAGGTGAATCTCAAATCCAACCTACAAAACATCCGATCGGAAGCTCTATGCAAAGATCCCTGCTACCGGTGGAGCAAGTCTGAGACGGAAGCTCTTCCTACCATCAAATCCATCCTATCCGGCAAGCAGATCTCCATTAATCTGTGCCAAGACATTGACACTTATTTGTATCTGTTCTATCTCTCTTTCATTGTGTATTTCATGTTTTCTTTATCTCTTCATTCATACACCATGTATCAAACGCTTAGTAGAAATATGAAATGTTTTGATAAATTCCATTTACCATTTTCTGTCTATTTCCGTTCACCCATCAATCAGTTTCTCCATGATGTCCCTCAACCCCCTAATGAGCAATATGAATCACTAACTTAATCTGTATTAAAGATATAAAATACGTTTACCTAAAGCATGCTAGACGGCATCTTCATTTGTGCGAGTAGAAGTGAAGGTGTCATTCTGATCTATCGTGAAAAGGTCAGAAGAATGCGTTAACTAAAGCGAGTAGTACTTTCAGACATAGAAGCAACCTTGCGTTCATTATGTTAGTCTCTATTTCACCACAGACATGTGGGATCGCGGCCGATCACTTAGAGGTGTACGCTAAGAGAAGAGCGGAACAATATTTGTACCTTCAATCCAATTAAGAACTTGCGTTGTTTGTATTATGTGTCTTTCTCTTTCTATTCTATTCATAAGACTTGTCGCCACATCCCATGTCTTTTCATAACTTTCACAGCCAGCCTTAATCCCAGCATCTTGTACATGAACTCTGTATCTTGTATTATCTAGCTTAGGTTTACTATATTTTTATGTTTTTATTGCATCTTTACTGTTTCCTTTATTTTATTGCAATTTATATACTTGTACACACATACTTTTAAAGATTGAAAACCTGGTCGCATGTATCATGAACATACCACAATAACCTAAACCATTCCCTGTGTTCGACCTCAGATCACACCAAGAAACTTGCGGTGAAATTACACTTGGTTCCATCGTAAGGAAACTTGTGACAACGCATGGCATACTACATGAACATCCATAATTAACGCATATCTAGAAGTAGTATCGCATCATTGTGAGCAATTTATATCATCAACCCAAACACGTTACAAGTTATGGTGCTGTTGCTGGGGAACTGGTTAAGGATTATTGTTTGAGTGTGTTTTTTGTATTGTGCAAGACAGATCTCATTGTACTGGCTGTTCAAAATGAAGAGCAGCCTGATGGTTTATGAGTCCTGGTGCTGAACTAGAATTTGTAGCTGACCCTGATATCAGTTTATGAGTATTCATGTCATCACAAGGTAAGAAAGAACAAAGAGAAAAAGGATGATGATGAAGACGAAGAGGCCAAGAAGGAGAGGAAGAAGAAGGAGAAAGAGGAGAGACAATTGTATCGACGTGAGAAGAGGCACCTAAGAGAAGAGGAAAAGGAAAAGTAGAGGACTGTAAGCCCTGAGAAGGATGAAGAATCAACCTTCGTAAGGGAGGATGGGGCAGGGGGGGGAATGGCACAACTGATGGAATCGCCGCAATCGGTAGCAACACAATTGGTTGTGACGGATGAAGGAGAAGAAACAGAGGGAACCCCTCTAATGCGGCGTCGCAGGGAGAATGCGCCACAAGGGTTCAACATCGACCCTCAAAGTTTTATTTTAGCTTTGGAAGAGAAGGAGAGAAAAAGAAAAGAAAAGGAAGAGAATCAAGAAAATATGGAGAGGGGCAAGCTCATCATCGCAGAGGGGAATAGAAGAAGAAGATTGGAATTTGAGGAGATGCGAAGCAACAATGAGCTTGCCCAACTTGAAGGGATCTGGAAGCATGAGAAGGAACAACGCCTATTGTTGGCCTCTGAGCAGTTTGAAGAAGAGTTTGAGAGAGAAGAGAAAGAAGAAGAAGAAGAAAAGAGGAGGAAGAAGGAAGAAGAGGAGAGACTAGTTTTGGAAGAGAAGAGGAGGAAGCGCGAAGCTAACAAGAAGCGCTTGTATAAGATCAAGGGCAAGGAACTTGCTGAACCCGAGAAAGAATAACAGCACATGGAGCGGGAAAAGAGACTAAGGCCAGTAGCCTGCCTTGCACAGGCAAAAGGCAAGGATGCAGCAGAAAGCAGCGAGCCCGCATCGGCCAAGAAGCGGTCATAAAAAAGAAAAGAATACGATGACATGTTGATAGAGATGGGCTTCTACCTTGCACCGACCCCACTACCTGGCCTCATCACGAGCATCATTGTGGAGCATGGGTGGGACACGTTCTGTCAGTGCCCGTCCATCATCGTGCCTCAGGTAGTGCAGGACTTTTACCGCGGGCGTCGGCACGGAAATAGGGATGCAGTGACTTTTAAGGGAGAGACGGTACACTTCAGCGCAAAGGACATCAATGAGCTATATCAAATGAAGGACAACCCTGATGCACCAGGGAACAAGATTATTGATGATCCTATAGAAGAACTGATGGCATACGTGCTGAGGGTACTAACGTAACCAGGCACACATGGTCGGTCTCACCTAAAGGCATTCGCACCTTGGAGTCCAAGTCTTTGCTACTAGAGGGAAGGCTCTGGGTTTATCTGGTCAAGAAGCGGCTGATCCCAACAACGCACGATAGAACTGTATCAAGGGATCAGGTAATGGTCGCATACTGTATTGCTTGTGGCATTCCTATCGATATGGGGAGGTTGATCGTAGGGTAGATCAGAGCATTGGTGGGGCATATACGGGGGTAGTACTTCTTCCCGTGGATCATCGGTGTAGGCATTGATGAGGAGCCCATGCCAGAAGTCCACGACCTCATCAACATCAAAATTTTGAGGATACTCCTCATGGATTTCCCGTATTGCCCCGAGCTGCCAGCCAAGAGACTTGCGATTGATTTGAATGCGCCGCAGGAACCCAGACCAAAAAGAAGACGAAGAGAAGATAAAGGAAAAGAAAGGGTTCATGAGTCACCAGCGCAAGATCCAGAGCCTACAAACCCTCTTCCTTTAGTTATTCGATCTCCAAGCCCTCTGAACCCGCCGGCGCAACCCTCTTCCTTTTTACACGAACCTTTTACAAACCTCCCTCTTGTCCCCAACTCTCCCGTTATTCAACCAGCAGCCCTACCTTCACCGACAACTTCATCACCACACCCCACCATCCCACCGCTGCAAGTTGATGATCCACACGATTTGGATGAAGGCACATCTGCTTAACCCCAAACCGGTGCTGGCCAGACATCGCAGGCACAACCATCCTCCACCTCCTTGGATGCTAAGTTAGTTGAAATGAGAACCCTCTTCTCTCAACTGCAAGAGTTTGTATCTCAGCAGCATCACTTCTTCAATCATCGATTTAAGGTAGAAATGGAGCGCATTGATGAGATTCAACGTAGTGCTGCGACTTCAAGGGAAGCACTCATCAATATCCAGTGCAGTATGCATAGAATCTTCCCAAACCAAAGGCAGATAGCGGAGTGCAATAAAGAGTATTTCAACTTTCTTACCGCCTATCTGCATGGTTTGATGGTGCCTCCGCATCTAAGGCAGCACTTACTATTTGATGATGCTTCTGTTACGCCACCTCAACATCCCCCAGTGGATCCCCATGCTCCTCAGCCTTAATGTTTACTCTTTCTTCCAATTTGAGTATTTTTATGTGGCCATTAATTACTTTTATTCAATTCTTTTATTATTTGTAAGTTAATCAAATTCTTTGACTCTTGTACAGGCAATAGAAATTTTTTTGTAATGCGTTCATTTGTAATATATTTGTATACTTTGTTAATAGTCAATGCAATTAGAGTATATATTCACTCTAATTTTTTCCTGTGCCTCATTCTTTATCTTCCTTTGTTAATTTTTGTGACATTCTTAATCTTTTTTTTTACGATTTTCATTGCGTTGCTATGATGTATTATATGTTTACACTTAGAAACATTTCCCATACTTATTAAATTCTGACTAACACTTAGTTAACTCTTAGTTTAGCAGTACTTTACCTTTTATCTTTCAAAGTTCTGCTCAAACCTTCTTTTTGAAATTTTCTTTTTAGAGTTTGTCTAGTCTACCCAAACAACGCAATGAGGACCTTGCTCATCTTTAAATTTAGGGGGGAGGAATATCTGAGCAGATAATATCAAGAATATACAGTATTTAAGAAAATGCGTCCATTTTCCATTTATTATTATATTTTTTTTTGCAAAACTCCAATGTCAGCACAAGGAAAAATTTCAAAACTGTTCCCAACCTAATAAGAGTTTAGTTGTGAAAGAAGCCTGCTCGTAGTTGGATGTTTGTATGACATCCGTAGGAGCAAGCCAAAACAAAGGTGGGTTTCCAAGAACAACGTAGTATAAACAAAAATAGAAAAATAAAAAGAGTGCAAGGGATAACTCCTCTGATTATCATGAGTTACAGTTGAAAACGGCACACAACCTTAGTTGAATGTTCGCATGACACCCGTGGGGACAAGCTAAAATGAAGAGTGTAACCATGATCAGCTGTCTCTAAGTGAATAAATGACGCAAAGTTTTGCTCACCGCATATAGATACATCAAGTTGTTTTGATAAAGAAGAGATAAACATTCTATTTTGGAAACTAGAAAAGTGTCTTTGAGCAAAATTTTGTTATATAGAAGAATAAAGTAGGGATTGCTAAGAATTAGCAAGGATAGAAGGAAAGTGCGATGTCAAGTAATGTGCCTAAGTGTAACATTTGGAGCAACCAATCATCGTAGAAATATAGGATAGGAATGGAGCATGATTTTCTTAGTAGAAGATATGCTTGGACAAGCATATATCTAAATTTGGGGGTATGATAATTTGTAGAAATCAAGTTATTTATGCCACCTTACCTAGATATTGCGGCCAAAAGTTAGTAATTATGCGCCAATTGTATGAAAATTAGCCTAGTATTGCAATAATTATAAATGTTTGCAATTACATCCACTAACACCAAAAAGATGGAAGACAAGCCGAACTTTACTCTGTTTTGCAGGAGACCAAGTCACCACTTGTGCTCAAGGCTCACGAGAGACTAATTAACGCATCTCTGTCACATTGCGCCCGTCAATCAACAATGAAGATACGATTACCGCAATGACGGTGCAATGTGACAGTCGATCCGAGAGCTGTGCTTCAACCGCATGCGGTAATAAAAAAAAACACCGCATGCGAACCTATGATTGAAAGATGCAGCTGAACAATGCAAGAGCAGAGGATTGAGACATGTGTACAACTAACGGTTGTGCAGAATTGACGGTCTGATTGCATAACAGAAGGAATAATATCCCTCCATCTTCGGAATTATCATAACCATGAGTGGGGACCATAAGGCTGGAGTCAAAGATCTGCATATATAAATACCCCATTGATTTCAGAGAAAAGGTATGCTACTTGATACGGGGCGAAGTGCTGCTAGATTGTAAAGAAAAGGCTGAGCTGAGTGTTTAAGAAAAGAAATCCGGGAAGAAGACGAGATAAGGTCGAGAGGTGAATCTCAAATCCAACCTACCAAACACCCGATTGGAAGCTCTGTGCAAAGATCCCTGCTACTGGTGGAGCAAGCCTGAGAGGGAGGCTTTTCCTACCATCAAATCCATCATATTTGGCAAGCAGATCTCCATTAATCTGTGCCAAGACATTGGCACTTATTTGTATCTGTTCTATCTCTCTTTCATTGTGTATTTCATGTTTTCTTTATCTCTTCATTCATACACCATGTATCAAACGCTTAGTAGAAATATGAAATGTTTTGATAAATTCCATTTACCATTTTCTGTCTATTTCCGTTCACCCATCAATCACTTTTTCCATGATGTCCCTTAACCCCCTGAGGAGCAATATGAATCACTAAGAACTTAATCTGTATTAAAGATATAAAATACGTTTAGCTAAAGCATGCTAGGCGACATCTTCACCTGTGAAAGCAGAAGTGAAGGTGTCATTCTGATCTATCGAGAGAAGGTAAGAAGAATGCATTAACTAAAGCGAGTAGTACTTCCAGACATGGAAGCAACCTTGCATTCATTATGTTAGTCTCTGTTTCACTACAGACATGTGGGAGCGCGGCCGATCACTGAGAGGTGTACGCCAAGAGAAGAACGGAACAGTATTTGTACGTTCAATCCAATTAAGAACTTGCGTTGTTTGTATTATTTGCATTTCTCTTTCTATTCTATTCATAAGACTTGTCGCCGCATCCCATGTCTTTGCATAACTTTCACAGCCAGCCTTAATCCCAACATCTTGTACATGAAGTCTGTATCTTGTATTATCTAGCTTAGGTTTACTATATTTTTATGTTTTTATCGCATCTTTACTGCTTTCCTTTATTTTATTGCAATTTATATACTTGTACAAACATACTTTTAAAGATTGAAAACCTGGTCGCATGTATCATGAACATACCACAATAACCTAAACCATTCCCCGTGTTCGACCTCGGATCACACTGAGAAACTTGCGGCACTTGGTTCCATCGTAAGGAAACTTGTGACAACACATGGCATACTACATGAATATCCATAATTAACGCATAACTAGAAGTAGTATCGCATCATTGTGAGCAATTTATATCATCAACCCAAACGCGTTACACGCTGACCAAGTTGTGGTGATTCTTCTTGGGCAAATGTTTGCGAGCACGATCAACGCAAAGTCTTGCGGTGAAGTTGCACTCGACCAATGTATTCTTGTGATCGCACTCTTTGTATTGCATTAATGCATATTTTGCACAAAAATGTAAAGATCAACTGCTCTTAATGCGTTGGACGCATGCGACCGCAATATTATGCTTAATGGACGCAATTTAACATATTTTATCAACGCAATCCAACATTGCTTTAGAACTTGGTACTATGGTAACGTGCATTTCTGCCCGTTATCACACCCCCAAATTTAAACGATGCTTGTCCTCAAGCATAAACTAAAGATTCCTTTAGCAAGTCCACCGCAAAGTTCTTTTCCTAGATTTCTCAAGGATACTTCATTCAAGTCCTATATACCAGAATTTTCTTAAGTCTTATTTAAGTCTCTTCTTAAAATATTTCTAAGACCTAGGGACTGCATGTTTAACTTTCAAAAGGACTTTACTAAATTCCGGAACATCGCATGATTTGTTTCAATTTTTTTTTTCTTACTGGGGTATAGAGTATGATTTGGGGGTATACTCTTCCTTATCTTTATTTCCAATTTTGCACTATCACATTGCATTTTAATCTTCAAAGTTTTATCACCGCATCCTTTTTAATCAACACAATCATTTGATATAGAAAAATTTAGTGAGTCACTGCATTCTGTTTCTTATCCATGTATGATTTCAATGATGAGAAATATGCTTCTATTTATTTCGTATACGCTAGAGTTAACTTAGTCTTAAAATAGTCACCTCATGAAATATTTCTCGAAGTTAGGGGTTTGCTAGCTTTCTTTCAAACTTTCTTTACAATGCATTCTATGACCATCGCATGACTTATTTTAATCTTTTGGCAATGAGGACATTGCCGCATTTTAAATTTGGGGGTGATGTATTTGTTTTCAACCTTGCTATTTTCTAAAAAAAAAAACATTTTTAAGAATAATAACTCCACTGTCAACGCAATGGGAAACCCATGTTGATAAGAGTTAAGTTGTTCCGGAATTTATTGTATATTGTACTTGTTTTTCATGTATTGTATATTCCGAGGCATTAGGATAAGTGGGAGATTTTTGGGATTGGTGTCCTAATTCTCCTCGAGTCTCGTAGTTTGTAAACATTATACACACATTGTTATTAATAAAACAAGGTTATTTTATTTACATTTACTCATATTCAATAAACAAAGATACATGGTTATTGTATGTAAACTTGAGCATGTATATGAGATATACAAATGGATCATGCCTTAAGTAATAACCTAAAAGGTCTATAGTATAAGGATAAAGGAGGATACCTTATCCTGGTGACACTACGGATACAACCTACTTTGTAGAGGTTACAAGTGTTGAGAACTACTACAGACGGTCTGATCCTGACCATTCATGAGGAGACATGTGAGTGGGGGTGTCCTATACAAAGAGTTTGTATAAGACTGAACCACGAGATGATTAGTCTCTTTATATAACACTGTTGATACTTGAGACTTACATCTCACTAAAACGACCATAAGGGACATGATCTGAATCCTTAGTATTTTGGGAACTCTTACCTATGAGGGCGGTCCTTTGATTAGTATGGGTGAGAGTGGCCAGATTGCCAACTCAACAAGCCTACCTTTTTGGGGATTTGTCTGATTAGGAAGCTGGGAACTCAGTTATACAAGACAGAATTCACTCATTCCCTGAAGTAATGGTAAGTAGACAGATTGCTCCCTTAAAGGCTAATTTCGGGTCTTGAACATAATGACCACATCCTCTCTTAGGAAGAGAGGACCCAATCATAGTAGGACTATGACTTATTATTCATTAGAGTTATCTCACAGTTGATTGGTTGATATGGACACAGAAATATATCTATAGTGGGAAGAGTGTAGTTCTCGGTCTTTAGTGGAGTACCTAACAGTTAACAGATGGTGGATCCCATGACTAAAGAGTTTAGTCAGTTATTCACGTACCGTTGGAGCTTCAAGCTACAAGTTCATAAGGTCCCCTTGGTAACTCAATGGATTCAAGTTGAGAATCAGTTCTTGGAGTTAGTTTGAAATGTTCAAATTAACAAGAGGAAATTCAATTATAGATGATATAAGTGGTGTAATGTATGAGATCAATCAAGTGGAGGAATTAATGTAAATATGATTTACATTAAGTACCGTAAAATAGAAAAAGAACTATGGTTTATATGTTTCATGAGATGAAATATTAAAACTATATGTTATAAATATAATATGGTAAGTTGGTTATCTTATTTATTTATAATATATTAATTATATGATAATTAATTTCTTTTTCTCTAATAACCAATTGAGTGAGAGGTTATTGGTGGTTTTATGGTAATTGTGAGATAAAAAGAAAATTGTTTTCCTAAAATTAGAAGTTGCCTCATTCGAAAATTTCTCACGGTGATAAGCTATCAAGTGAAAATGTTTCACTAAGTGATAGCTGTGCAAAGACTAAACGATTGTGGAGCTTTGACTATAGATAGTTCATCAGTTGATCATAGCTAAATGATCGAGTGGTTTTGTCGATACGATAGGCTGCCATTTACTATACGATCGAGCACATCGTCTATACGATAGACAGCTTCCTATCTTCCACTTGCTCGATCGTCTACTCAATCGTAGTCCTCCAATCACTTCTTCAAGCCAAGATCATACAGAGCCCACAACTCCTGGATTCTCACACCGAGAATACCAAGGTAACCATTGTGGTGTCGTCTTCACTAAGTTCGTGAATCGAGTGGGACTCGATTTGTTTCGTGGAGGCGTTTCGTTGTGTTTGTTGTGCTTGTGCTGTTGGCAGTAGTCTGTTCGTTGCATTCATGTTGTTGTGGACGCTTGATCGAGGGATTCGTGAAGAATGTTTCTTCAAAGGTATGCATACTCTATTCCTTGATATCATCGTTTAGCATGCTGTAATTTCCTTTTGTGTATGACTTGTTAGTTTCCATTTTAGATTGTAATTGTTTGTGTTCAATTCGAATAGAATTTGGAACGTTCCTTTTGCTACTCATGGAAATCCTCGTGTTTGATTTCCTTCAGTATAAGACCGGACCACGAAATGTTTAGTCTTATTATATAACACCGTTCATAATAGAGACTTACATTTCACTAGGATGACCATAGGTAACATGACCTGAATCCTGAGTTAGTTATGAACTCCTGCCTATGAGGGTAGTTCTTTGATTTGTATGGGTGAGAGTGGCCAGATCGCCAACTCAACAAGCCTACCATTTTGGGGATTCATCTGGTTAAGGAGTTAGAAACACAACTATATAAGATGGAATTCACTCCTTCCCCGAAGCAGGGGTAAGTAGATAAAATTGCTCCTTTAAAGGCTGATTTCGAGTCTTGAACAATGTAGTGCCAGACCCTCTCTTGGCATAAGAGGGGTTTAGTCAAAGTGGGACTATGATCTATTGTTCATTAGAGGGATCAATGGTACTTATGGAGTTAGATATAACTACAGGGGCAAAATTGTAATTTGGCCTAGCTGTACTTATGAGTAATTTATGAAGGATCATCGTACTGTTGATTGGTTATATCCAATCGATGCAGAAATATATCTATAGCATGAAGAGTGTAGCTGTCGATCTTTAGTGGAGTGTCTGACAGTTAGCAGATGGTTTATAATGTAATTAAAGAGTTTAATTAATTATTCATGTACTGTTGGAGCTTCAAGTTACAGGTCCATAAGGTCCTCTTGATAGCTCAAAAGGATTTAGTTGAGAATCAGTTTTTGGATTAATTTGAATTGTTCAAATTAATGGAGGAACTTAATTATATATGATATAATTAAATTGTTTTAATTATATGTGATATACTTGTCATAATGTATTTGATACAATATAGTTTAATGGGAGAAAATAAATATTTGAATGATATTCAAATATTTTTTCTATGAATGTGTTTCATAGTTGTTAAATGTAATATAAATATCATTGATATTAAATGCCATATAATAGAGAAAAGAAACTATCGTTTAGATTGTATGTGATACAATATTAAAACTATAGGTTATATGTTATATTTGATATAACATATAATTTAATAGAAATATAATAGGGGCATATTTAAATATAAAAAAAAGATCTAAAAATATTTACACTTTATAGCAAAAAATTCTAAAGTACAAACCACTTTTGGAACTTTTTGTTATAAAATGTAAATATTTTTTAAAATTTTCTATTTATAAGAATTTCCCAATATAATATGATAAGTTAGTTACCATATTTATTTATATTATATTATTATTATTTGAATAATATCGAAGGGAGTTACAACTCCCTTTCCCATCTTTTCTCTCCACCCACATTAGTAGGTGGTGGTTATCTTTTATGGCAAGAGGAATAAAAGAGAAATTGTTTTTCTTCTTCCTCTACGTTTTGCCAGTGTATTGAACGATTGACAAAAAAAAAAAAAAAAAAAAAAAAAATTGAAGTTTTCTATCTTTTGAGTTTAGTGTGAGAAAGCTCTCAATCTTGTTCTTCCTCCACCTTAAGGCTTTTCCCTCTGAACCAAAATAGTTAGAGCCCACCACTCCTGGGTTCTCATTTTGAGAATACCGAGGATTCTATTGTGGTAGTGTCCAGTTTTGGTTCAAGTTCTATCTTGAAAAAGGTCTTCAAGTTGAACGTGATTGTTCGAGGGAAATTCGCGAATAAAGGTTCTTCAAAGGTAATATTTCCTGAACTCTTTTCTTGTAAAGCATGCTGTAATTTATCTTTAAATGCATATTTATTTGTATGTTTATTGTAAACTTTGTATTCAATAATTAATGTAATTTGGTTGATCCGCTTTCGCACAAGGTTCTCTTCATACGAGTTCTTTCAATTGGTATCAGAGCTAGGTTGTAGGTTTCTGATTCCAAATTGCATTCTTGTATTGAATCATACAGTATTGGTGGGTTTTATAATATGCATTCTATTTATGTGCAGAATGGTTGTGGATGAATTGTTGATGGATGTTTATGGGATAAACCTCTCCATTTAAGGCTTTCTGTATGTTTATAAATTTGGTTTGTAAGGGCCCCTAAGTTTTTAGGAATTAAATATTGCAATCGAGTCTATAAATTTGTTAGTTTTGAGTCACTAGTGGTGTCTGGAGGTTTCAAAGAAGGCTTGCAAATTGGTATTTCAATGGAGAAGAAGAAATAGAGGTTCCAGATCGTGTAGCTACAGCTAAATGATCGAGTAGTGATAACAGGCAGAAATACACGTTATTACAGTACTAAGTTACTAAATAATGTAGGTTTGCATTGATAAAATATATAAGATTGCGTCCAAAAAGCATTAAGTTTATAAAATTGCGGTCACATGCGTCCATCGCATAAAAACAGTTAACTTGTATATTTTTGTGCCGAATATGCGTTGACGCAAGGCGAAAAATGCAATCACAAGAAGTCAACGGTCGAATGCATCATTACTGCAAGGCTTTGCGGTGATTTACGCTCACAAGTATTTGCTCAAAAAGGATTGTCGCATAGAACTGGCGCAACTTGGTGGGCACATCTAGGTGAAAAGCATAATTAATCACGATGGGACAGAAAGCTGATGTCGGTCGAGTCCAAATTAAGTTGACAAGTCGCTAATGAAAGCAAGTACACTCAACTTTTCGGTGACAAATATTCGGCGTATCAGACAGAGAATTAATGCCATCCCATTAGTGCAATCATAAGAGAGAAGCAGTCTTTCACCTTGAAGCTCTATACATATCGAAGGCAACCTTCAATGAAGGAGTTTAGAGAGTTAGAGAATTTTTCCTTAGATAGAATAGCTTTGTTTATAGTTTTCCCTTTTACTTAGAAGGCAAAGCGAGAGAAGAGAACAGACGTTGGAAGATCGCTTTGGGCAACTCGAGAGAGGACCCAGAGGCGTGGAAAGCAAAGAGAGGGCCGACTCTCTCTAGAGCGAGAATATTTTTTTGAACAGAGTAGAAAAGACAGTGTAAAAGCCTTGGGAAGCAAGAAATTGCTACCAGGTTCTTTATTCTCTTCTTGCATTATTATTTTGTATTTCATCTCTATATCTATACAATGAAACTACTTTATCTACATCTGTTCACTCTTTTAAAAGCACGCATGAGTAACTAACTTTATCGAATGGGTTGAGAAGAACTAAGCTAACATGATTTAGGATCTTCATCGCATGCGATTATTTTGTTTTATATTGTGCCCAACATCCCTTTAGAGCTACTCAAGAGAGAGTCTAAAGAAAGAACCTAAGACTCGAGAGAGCTAGGTTAGAATCTAGACTGGAGAGAGCAAGATTAGATCTGCATAAGCGAGAGATTGGGACTTAGAAATAAGCTCTGTTTGCCAACATGCATCGCATGCACCCTAGAGATAGGTTATGATATTATGTGGTCGATTTAGTTGTGTGTGTGTCATGTTGTCATCGCATAAATAAGAATAGAGGCTTATGTGTAGGCCCTATAAACTTATCAAATATATTGCATGTGTTCTAGTACTAAAAGCCGTAGCATCTGTGTTGAGAGATGATTTGCTATTGTATGTGTGTTGCATGATCGCATAACATGAATGCATCCTAGGAAGTGTTAGTTGAACCCCTTCTCAACCCGTTCACCGCATATTCATCACATCTTCCATATCATCACTCTTTTTTGTAACTCAGTGCATACATTTACTTTACACCGCAACAACAACCCAAAACAACTATTTGATTGATTGGTTACTGCAAGGTCTTCTTGAAAATTATCACCGCATACTGTTTTCCCTAGTCCCTAAGTTCGACCCTGGACTTACCAGGAAACTCAGTGGGGTTTATACTTGGATTCTGTTGAAAAAACTTGTTGCTCAACGCATTTCCATCACCACATTTCATTCCATTATTTCACCTCATAAAATAAAGCATCAAGTTTTTGGTGCCGTTACCGGGGGCTTCGGCAATTCAATGTGCTAACGGTAATTTTTTTTATTTCTTTGCAGCTCTTAATCTTTGGCGAATTACAAACCGAAGATTAAGAGGACATTCCAACGGAGACTAAGAAATAGCTGCCAACAACAACACCCAGATAAAGACGATATGGTGGAGCAGCTTGAAAATAGAGCACTAAACGAAAACAACGTTATGGTGAATCCAATCCTACTGGCAAACGATCGCAATAGGCCCATTCGGGACTATGCATCGCCAAACCTCTACGATTTCTCTCCAGGAATCATGAGACCTACCTTTGATGGATCCCGATTCGAAATGAAACTGGTGATGCTATAGATGATCCAGACTACAGCAGAATTCAGAGGAAGGTATGGTGAGGACCCGCATGCTTACCTCCGGAGCTTCATAGAAATTTGCAACACTTTTGTGTTCCCGAATATCTCTATCGAAGAAGTTTGACTAACTTGTTTCCATTTTCTCTGTGTGATCAGGCACGAAAATAGGCGTATTCTCTCGAGCTGGGAGAGATCACTTCATGGGAACAGGTCGTAGAGAAGTTTATGAAGAAATATTTCTCACCTACTTAGAATGCCAGAAGAAGGAAAATAATAACCAATTTTGAACAAGACATGGACGAATCGCTCAGCGATGCCTGGGTGAGGTTTAATAGGCTTGTAAGGGATTGTCCACACAATGGATTACCAGACTACTTGCAAATGGAGATCTTTTATCACGGTTTAAATCCCGCTTCACAAGCCGCTGCCAATGCAGCAGCCACTAGTGGTCTGCTAGACAAAAAATATGATGAGGCTAAGAACATCTTGGATCACATCTCTAAAAATCACGAGGACTTGAGAGAGAGCGATCAAAGACTGAGAATAAAGGATAATGACGCAAACAATGGTGCTATCGCATCACTTCAGAGTCAGATGACTGCGATGATGAACTTAATCTAGGGAATCGCAATCAATAGCCCAACACCGCATAGTGGGCAAGTAAACGCAATTAATCAGACTGCCGCAAGTGTGCGACTTGCGGTGAAGGACACACAATGGAAGAATGCCCGCAGAACTCACAGTCTATTTATTTTGTGAAAAATAATCCATTCTCTAACACCTACATCCCCGGGTGGAGAAACCACCTCAACTTGGCGTGGAAGAATCAACAGCAAAATTTCCAATCTGTGGCACAAAAAGAAGGGCCACTCGGATTCTTCCCGCGAAATAACGGTCAGACGAGCAGTCAAGCCAGTAATTCGCAACCGCCGCAATCTTCCTCCTCGGAAAGTTTGTTGAAGCAGTATATCGAGAAGAACAAAATTGTGCTTCAAAACCAGGCGACGTCCATCTGCAACTTGGAATTACAGATGGGCCAGATTGTGACCGAGCTAAAGAACAGACCATGAGGGGCCCTACTGAGTTCAACAGAATTCCCACGCAACCCAGGGGGAACAGGTAAAGAGCAATGTCAAGTTGTGACATTGCGGAGTGGAAAAACTGTTGCGGGGGAGAGGAAGAAGCCTAGCTAGACGGCTCCAATTGTGCTAGAACCCGAGATTGCAGAGACTCGAGAAGGAGAAAAGGAAGCGATAGAACCAAAAGTTGCATCCATCTCAGAGCCAAAAGAAAAGGCGACCGTGAGAGTACAGTTGCTATCTTTCCCGCAGAGACTCAGAGAGAAGAAGAATGACGAGGTACAATACCAATACTTGATGACTATGTTAAAACAATTGCATATTAATATTCCGTTCACTGAAGCAATTGATGAGATTCCCGCATATGCAAAGTTTCTGAAGGATATGGTAACCAAGAAGAGAGGCAATGGTAAGTTTGCCACGATGGCTTTGACGTAGAGCTCGAAATCAATAATCCCACCAAAGATGAGCGATCCTGGGAGTTTTACTATATCTTGCTCCATTGGAGGATTGTACATCAGGCAAGCATTGTGTGACCTTGGAGCCAGCATCAACTTGATGCCTCTGTCAACCTTTAAGCAGCTGAATGTGAGGCAACTTACGCCCACGACTGTGCCCAACTTACCATCGTGAAATTTATATTACAATCGTGAAATTTATATTACCAGCCGACTTCATCGTCTTAGATTATGAAGCCGACAAAGATGTGCCCATCATATTGGGGTGACCATTTTTATCAACGAGTCGTGCCCAAATTGATGTGCACAAAGGAGAGATCAACTTGAATGTGAATGGACAGAAGCTCAAGTTCAACGTCATCCGTGCCATGAAGTTTCCTAACGAAGAAGACCTGAATGAATCTGACGACGACCAGAATTTGAATGAAGAAAAAAAGCCTGATGATGAAAACGAAGATGAGGATGAAAATGCATCCATTGTTGCATGTAATGCAATCATAGAAAAAACAAACAAGAAAGATGAGATTATCGCAACCCAAGAAGTAGAGCCAATAGTAAAAGAAGAAAGAAAAACAACGCAACAGTCCTTAAAAGAAACACCAATAATGGAACTGAAGACCCTGCTAACAACCTAAAGTATGCATTGTTGGGGCAGAATGAGAAGCGGCCAGTCATTATTTCCTCTGAACTTAATGAAGACTAGGAGAATGGGTTGATGAGCATTCTGAGAAAATATGTGCGTCCAATTGGATGGACACTCGCAGACATTCAAGGAATTAGCCCCACATACTGTATGCATCGCATTCTTCTCAAAGAAAACCACAAGGGATCCATCGAACATCAGCACAAACTCAACCCTGCAATGAAAGAGGTCGTTAAGAAGGAGATAATCAAGTGGTTAGATGCGGCCATTATTTATCCGATAGCAGACAGCACGTGGGTCAGCCCCATGTAGTGCGTACCAAAAAAAGGTGGTATGATGGTAGTCCCGAACTTAAATAATGAGCGGATACCACAAAGAACCATCACCGGATGGCACATTTGCATGGACTACCGCAACCTGAATGTGGCAATGAAGAAAGATCATTTCCCTTTACCGTTCATTGACTAAATGCTAGATTGTCTAGCCGAAAATGACTTCTACTGCTTATTTGATGGGTATGCCGGGTATAACTAGATTATGATTGCTCCAGAAGATCATAACAAGACCACATTCACCTGCCCGTATGGAACTTTTGCTTTTCGCCGCATGCCGTTCGGCCTCTACAATGCGCCGAGCACGTTCAAAAGTGCATGATGGCCATCTTTTCAAAATATCTTGAGGACTCTGTTGAAATATTTATGGATGACTTCTCTGTCTATGGGCACACATACGAAGTCTGTCTTGCCAACCTTGAGAAGATATTGAAAAGATTCAAGGAGACGAATCTCGTACTTAACTAGGAAAAATGCCATTTTATGGTGAAGGAGGGCATTGTGTTGGGGCACAAGGTATCTTGGTAGGTTGGAGGTGGACAAGGCAAAAATAGAAGCAATTGAAAAACTCCCACATCCAACAAGTGTAAAGGCTATAAGAAGTTTCTTGGGGCATATCGGATTTTACAGACGTTTTGTCAAGGACTTTTCGAAAATAGCACGACCGCTGAGTGCGTTGATGGAGGCTGATAGAAAATTTGACTTTGACGACAATTGCCTCAACGCATTCAAGATTTTGAAGAATGCATTGACGACTGCGCCCGTATTGGTCACACCAGATTGGATACTTCCCTTTGAATTAATGTGCGATGCAAGCAGGTATGTGATGGGAGTAGCTCTGACACAGAAGAGAAAAACAATATTACATCCTATAGCATATGCGAGTAAGACTTTGAATCCTGCTCAGACTAACTACACCACCATAGAAAAAGACCTACTTGCGGTAATTTTTGCATTGGAAAATTTTAGAGCATATTTGCTGGGAACAAAAGTACTCGTCCACACTGATCACTCGGTGATAAAGTATTTAATGACAAAGAAGGATGCGAAGCCGAGGCTGATCAGATGGGTTCTCCTCCTTCAGGAATTTGACATAGAAATAATTGAACGCAAAGGAACGGAGAACCAAGTTGCGGATCACTTATCTAGATTGGAAAACCCAGAGGTTGACTGCAATCAGTCAGAAGTGAGTGCGATGTTCCCAGACGAGCAGCTATTTCATATTGAAGAATTGCCATGGTACGCAGATGTGGTAAATTATCTGGTTTGTGAGCAATTCCTTGAAGATTATACTGACCACCAAAAGAGGAGGCTCAAGCACGAATGCAAATCATATTTTTGGGATGAGCCGAATCTGTATAAGAAGAGGGCAGACAGATTCTACGACTATGTGTACTGAATGTTGCTAAACAACACATATTATCACAGTGTCATGATTCACCATATGGTGGGCACTTTGGAGGACAGCGCACCACAACTAAAGTATTACAAAGTGGATTCTATTGGCCAACACTGTTCAACGATGCAACTGACTATATGATGAAGTGTGACTGGTGCCAACACACAGGTAACATTTCATGGAAGCATGCGATGCATATGAACACCATTTTGGAACTAGAGTTGTTCGACGTTTGGGGTATCGATTTCATGGGACCATTCTCACCATCGAATGGTAAAAACTATATTTTATTAGCTGTCGACTACATGTCCAAGTGGGTAGAAGCAGTGGCATGCGCCGCAAGTGATGCGGCGGTAGTCTCTAAATTCCTGAAGATAAACATTTTCACTCGTTTTGGCACTCCACGTGCCATAATAAATGATGAAGGGACCCACTTTGTCAATCATACTGTCAAAGAATTGCTGCGTAAATATAATATCCTCCATAAAGTGGCTACCACATACCATCCGCAGACGAATGGTCAGGGCGAAGTGTCCAACAGAGAGATCAAGCTGATACTTGAGAAGGTGGTAAAGCCTTTGCGAAAGGATTGGGCAACAAAGCTTGACGATGCGTTGTGGGCATACCAAACTGCCTATAAGACACCCATAAGTATGTCCCCATATGCGTTGGTATTTGATAGAGCATGTCATTTGCCATTAGAGCTGGAACACAAAGCACTATGGGTGGTGAAAAAACTAAACTTTGACTTGAAGACAGTAGGAGAAGCGAGAAAACTTCAATTGGTCGAGCTGGAGGAATGGAGGACTAACGCATATGAGAACGCAAAGATCTACAAGGAGCGTGCAAAGCACTGGCAAGACAAACACATATACGGAAAGAACCTCCAAGTTGGGTAGAGGGTCTTACTATTTAACTCACGACTACGGCTCTTCCCTGGGAAATTAAAGTTACGTTGGTCCGGACCATTCATAGTTAGAGAGGTATTCCCGCATGGTGCGGTCGAATTATCTAATGATGATGGAACCAACATATTCAAAGTTAATAGGCAGCGAGTGAAATTGTATCACGGAGAAGGCTGACATCGCCAAATCGGCTCCATGGAACTGAGAAATTCTGAACGAGAAAGAAGTGGGTGGTCCCTACGCTATCAGACGATTGAAATTCATCAGGGACACAAGTTTTGTGAAGTACCCGTTGGAATCATGAAATCTTCTACTTATCTCTACTTTTTAGTATTTTCATTTCACTATCTTTTTCTTTATCTACAAAAAAAAAAAAAAGGCGATCATGCTGAACGATTGCAGTAAGCGATTTTGTTAACTTTGTTTTTAATATTTGACCCTCTTAATGTTTTTCTTGCAAACGATCGAGGTACACGATTGTGGAGGCGCTACACGAAGACACAACTACCTTATTTCGTCACCACAATCCAAAGAAAGAAGATCGCCACAAAGCAGGATACGTCAACAACAATGCGTGTAACAGTGCTAATTTGGGGGTTGTATTCTTTCTTGACTTTATTCCAAATTCTGCACTATCGCAACACATTTTTAATTTTGAAAGTTTTATCACCGCATCCTCTTTGATTACCGCAATCATTTAATATTGATAAATTTAGTAAGTCGTCGCATGCTTTCTCTGTGCCAATTATGATTTCAATGATAAAACACATGCTTCTATTTTTTTCATATATACTAGAGTCAACTTAATTTTAGGACAATGACCTCATGAAATATTTCTAGAAGTTAGTGGTCTACTAGCTTTCTTTCAAACTGACTCTTTACGTAGCTTCCTAAAAACATCGCATGATTTCTTTCAATTTATTGGCAATGAGGACATTACCGCATTTTAAATTTGGGGGTGCGATATTCATTTTCGACCTTGCTTTTTCTAGCCTTACAAAAAAATGCGGAAAATTTTGAGAATAACAATTCCACTGTCAACGCAATGGGGAAACCCATGTTGATAAGAGTTAAGTTGTGAAGGGCACTTACCCGTAGTTGGATGTCCGCATGACACACGTGGGAGCAAGTCAAAACGAAAGTAAGTCGCTAGGATCAATGCATAAATAAATGACTGCAACTCCGCTGCCAATTAAGTATGAGTTTAGTCTGGAAAAGAGCGCCTTGCTCGTAGTTGGATGTCTGCATGACACACGTGGGGGCAAGCAAAAATGAATGTGAGACACTTGGATCAGCGCAAGTTAGAGAAAGATAATAATGTAAAAAATATGCAAGGATAAAAATCAATTAACACCCAGTAGAAAAGTTTTTTTTGAAATAAATCATGCGATGTCATGGAATCTAGTAAGGTCCTTTTGAAGGTTAAACTTGCGGTCCCTAGATCATAGAAATATTTGAAGAAGAGACTTAATAAGAATTAAGGAAATTTTGGTGTATAGGATTTGAATAGAATATCCTTGAGAAATCTAGGAAAAGAGATTGCGGTCGACTTTCTAAAGGAAATCTTTAGCTTATGCTTGAGGACAAGCATTGTTTAAATTCTGGGGTGTGATAAAGAGCAGAAATGCACGTTATTACAATGCTAAGTTATTAAACAATCAAGGTTTGCGTTGATATAATATATAAGATTGCGTCCAAAAAGCATTAAGTTTATAACATTGCGGTCGCATGCGTCAATCGCATGAAAATAGTTAACTTGTGTATTTTTGTGCAGAATATGCGTTGACTCAAGGCAGAAAATGCGATCACAAGAAATCAACAGTCGAATGCAACATTACCGCAAGGCTTTGCGATGATTTGTGCTCGCAAATATCTGCTCAAGAAGGATTTTTGCATAAAGCCGGCACAACTTGGTGGGTGCATCTGGGTGAAAAGCATAATTAATCACAATGGGACAGAAAGCTGATGTCGGTCGAGTCCGATTAAGTTGACAAGCCGCTAACGAAAGCAAGTACACTCAGTTTTTTGGTGACAAATATTCGGCGCATCAGACAGAGAATTAATGCCATCTCATCAGTGTAATCATAGGAGAGAAGCAACCTTTCACCCTGAAGCTCTATAAATATCGAAGGCAACCTTCAATGAAGGAGTTCAGAGAGTTAGAGAATTTTCCCTAAGATAAAATAGCCTTGTTCATAGTTTTCCATTTTACTTAGAAGGCGAAGCGAGAGAAGAGAAGAGATGCTGAAAGATCGCTCTAGGCAGCTCGAGAGAGGACCCATAGGTGTGGAAAGCAGAGAGAGGGCCGACTCTCGTGAGAGTGAGACTATCTTTTGAACAGAATAGAAAAGATAGTGTAAAAACCTTGGGAAGCAAGAGATTGCTACCAGGCTCTTTATTCTCTTATTGCATTGTTATTTTGTATTTCAACTCTATATCTATACAATGGAACTTCTTTACATACATCTGTTCACTCTCTTAAAAGAAGCTATGTGGTTCTACACAAAAAAAGGCTCCTGAACTGCTTAATCTATTCCAGAATGTCAAAATCCAAGTTATGTATGGATGGTATGAACTGTTATAGGGTCCTTGCCACCCGCCATCCTGGATGTGATAATGCCTGCATGAGTAACTAACTTTATCGAATTGAGAAGAACAAAGCTAACATGACCTAGGATTTTCATCGCATGCGATTATCTTGTTTTATGCTGTGCCCAACATCCCTTTAGAGCTACTCGAGAGAGAGTCTAAAGAAAGAACCTAAGGCTCGAGAGAGGTAGGTTAGAATCTAGACTCGAGAGAGCAAGATTAGATCTGCATAAGCAAGAGATAGGGACTTAGAGATAAACTCTATTTGCCAACATGCATCGCATGCATTCTAGAGATAAGTTATGATATTATGTGGTTGCCTTATTTGTGTGTGTCATATTGTCATCGCATAAATAAGAATAGAGGCTTATGTGTAGGTCCTATAGACTTTTCACATATATCACATGCGTTCTAGTCCTAGAAGCCGTAGCATCTGCGTTGAGAGATGATTTGCTATTGTATGTGTGTTGCATGATCGCATAACATGAACGCATCCTAGGAAGTGTTAACTGAATCCTTTCTCAACCTGTCCACCGCATATTCATCGCATCTTCCGTATCATCACTCTTTTCATAACTCCGTCGCATACATTTATTTTACACTGCAACAACCTAAAACAACTATTCGATTGATTGGTTATCGCAAGGTCTTCTTGAAAATTATCACCGCATACTATTTTCCCTAGTCCCTGAGTTCGACCCTGGACTTACCAGGAAACTCAGTGGGGTTTATACTTGGATTCCGGTGAGAAAACTTGTTGCTCAATGCATTTTCATCACCGCATTTCATTCCATTATTTCACCTCATAAAAGAACACACCATGTAGCTTTTGTTATGCGATCATATAGAGTTTGCTACTTGATTGTGTAACATTTGATAAACGATTGCCTAGCTAATGCTATGCGATCATGTAGAGTTTGCTACACGATTGTGATGCATTTGCTACAAGATTGCATAGGTGCTCGCTTGTTGAACGATCGCGTGGTGTTTCGATATCGATGCATGCTTGTGTGCTACACGATCACGTAGACTATCATGCTCATCTCATAGCCATTAGCTACGCGATCACATAGTATTTCATAGTCGATGCATGGTGTGCTTGCTGTACGATCAACTGCAAGGTGTTTGTTGAATGGAATTGCGGCGGACGTACTCGTAATGCAATGTAATGTTGTCACAAATATTGGAATGGAATGATGGATGTGTGATGTGTGATGATGATGATATGTGTTGCTAAATCACGCTTCTCGACAATAAATGCGATACTACATTCTAAAATAATGCATGTGATGCTACTGAGATGCACTCGTAGTATGCATTCATGTGGAACGTGCGTGTCACAAGTTTTCTTGCGCTGGAACCAAGTATAATTCCACTGCAAGTTTCTCAGAGTGATCTGAGGTCGAACACGGGGATTATGATGATCAATACGATATTAACGTGATATATGCGACCGAAAAAAAATAATAATGAATTGTATTGGAAAAGTAAAATGCAGTGACAAATAAATAAATAGACAAAGAAATAAACTAATAAACAATTATGAAGATGTGCAAGTATCTGATGGAATGCGATGGAAAGTCTTGTGAAATGTAGCAGAAAGAGAATTGGTTGGGGGAAAGAACATCACAAGTTCGTCAATCCTGTTGAGGGTGCAACTAAGGTTCCACTTTCTCTTGGCTTACACCTCTCATTGATCGGCCGTGTTCCCATATCTCTATGGTGAATCAGGGATGAACGTTGTGAACACAAGATTGTCTCCATCTCTGGAAATACTTGCTTTAGTTAACACATTCTATCAACCTTCTTTCGAGAAGTGCATTAACATCTTCACTTCTGTCCTCACAGGTGAAGATGTCGTTGAGCATGCATTAGCTAAACTTAGCTAACTTCTTCAACAGGGATTAACTTACTCAATTAATCCTTCCCCCTTACCTTAGGGAATTAGTTACGCATGATGAGAGAAATGGACGATGAATGTATGGTGGAGAACAGAGAGATGAATATAAATATGATAATGATATTGAAAGATAAAGCGTTTGTTGTAGATAGTTGAATGAAAGATTAGAAATGAACAACAGTTGATGAATAGAAAGTGAGAACAAATAAGGAAAGCATGTCAATGTCTTGACATGGATCCCGAACGGAGTGATTTGCTTTCCAGCGTGTAGGAGAAGTGAAGTGGAAAACTTCCTTCTCAGGATATGTTCCCAGGTAGAAATGATCTCTGCACAGAGCTTCTCTTTGGGAATGCGAATGAATTTCTGGCTCCAGAGACTTCCATTTCGAACTTGTCTCATCTTTCTCCTCTGATTTTCTCTAAGAACGTCTCTTCAAACCAACCTCCTTTCTTTGGAATTGATGTGGCTATTTATAGACATTGGCACCTCTTTCGTCAGTGGCCCCGCTTTGAAAAGTTACTTTTTCTGCCATGGCTTGGTGGAAACGTCCACTTTGCTCCACATTCATTTTGTCAGATCGTACAATAGAAAAGTTGTACAATTTCATTAATCCCCGCGAATGCGTCACTCTTTTCATCTATGATCGATCGTCGCATGTGGTGCAAATGCGTTGATCTTTTTGTCCACAATGGATTGCCGCACACGGTGCAAATGCGTTGATCTTTTTGTTCTCGATCGACCATCGCATGCAATGCGAATGTGTTGATCTTTTTGTCTTCGATCGATCGCTGCATGCGGTGCAAATGCGTTGATCTTTTTTTTCTCAATCGACCGTCGCATGCAGTGCGAATGTATTGATCTTTTTGTCCTCGAGCGATCGCCGCATGCGATGACACCTGTTTCCTACAAAATAGACTTGAAAATCTCTTTTTGCCATCGCAATGGGGTTAGCGGCTATGCTTCTGACATTTTACAACTTTTGCGTTTAAAGCCAATTTCTATATGTTCGACGCAACTTTTTCCTTCTTTTTGCCACATATTCTACATAAGATGGTATAAATAACTTGTATTTCTACAAGTTATCACACCCCCAAATTTAGATATATGCTTGTCCTCAAGTATATCATCTACTAAGACAATTCAGCTCAATTCCTATCCTAACTTTGCGTCGATCGACTATTTCGAATGCCCCACCTCTACATAATTTCTCAAAATTACTAATTCCTTCTATCCTTTGAACATTTCTTTAGTATGCTAAACTTTATTCTTACCTAAGACAAACCACTACTCAAAGTTCTCTTCTTGTTTTGAAAAGAATGTTTTCCTATTCTTGTGAAAACAACGAAGTGTGCCTTTTATGCGGTGGCCTGGTTTGCGTCTTTCTATAGAGAGTGTTTATCATGGTTACACCCTTCGTTTTGGCTTTCTCCCACGGGTGCATGCGAACATCGAACTTCGGTTCAACTTTAACTCTTGATCCTTAACCAAGTTTTCACTTTAGCTGGTTAGTGGAGTTGTCTCTCTCTCTCTCTCTCTCTCTCTCTTTTTGTATTGCATCGATCCTGGTAACCTACCTTCATTTTGGCTTGCTCCCACGGGTGTCATGCGAACATCCAACTACGAGCAGGTTCCTTTCACAAATTAACTCTTATCAGGTTAGGATTTTTTTTTTTTTAAGAACGCATTTGCTTGATATGAACGCATCTGCTTGATCGCATCTGCTCAGACCTTTCCCACCCCCAAATTTAGAGAGTCGCAAGGTCCTCATTGCATTGTTTTGGACAGAAAAGACAAAACACTTAGTCAAAATTTGAAAAGAAGGTTTGAGCAGAGTCTTGTGATAAAGAAGGTAAAGTGGAAACTATTGCGATGAATTGTCTAAGTGTTAGGCAGAAAATGCAATATATAAAAAAATTGCACTAAGGTTACGCATAATACTCGTCATGGCACTGCAAATAAACAACGAAAAAGAAAAGAAAGGAAATACCGCATTAAATTGACAAAGGATGATATAAATAAAGAGGCCAAGACATAAGGAAAGAATAATCACTCAATGTATAAAATTTGTCTAAGTACACAAAGAATTGTAATGATCGCAATCACAAAAATTGTAAGCATGTACAGGAGAATACAAAGGTATAGTTATATTAAAAAAAATAGAATGACCGCAAAAATAATTAAAAAATGTGAAGGAGAAGGTGGTAAACCTCAAAATTTAACTTTGCGGCGGGGGCTCGTGGTGAAGAGGGCATTGCGGATGAGATCTTTACGGCGCTTCTTGAAAGAACAGAGGCTGCTGCAGATACTGAGGAACCATGGGGTCATGCAAATATGCAGTCAAGAAATTAAAGTACTTGTGGTTGAATTTGGCCATCTGTCTCTGATTCAGGCAAAGGGTAAAGATGTTGCGTTGAATGTTTATCATCGCCTGACGCAGCTTTGTGTTGCTCTCTGGCAACTCCATCAATGTATGGCGAAAAGAAGATAGTTCTTGTTAAAAGAATCCCCACATGTCTTCGAGCGCAGCAGCTATGGAGGCGGTGGGGGGTGGCGTCGTCGATTTCTCATCTGCATCGGTTTGAGGCTGAGCAGAAGAGCCTGCTCCCAAACCGTGTGGGTCATCAACATGCGGTGATGTTTGAGGGGAAAAGTGGGGTGGAAATGGATGGCTGATGAATGCTGTTGGGGATGTGGGGTTGGAGTCGGGCATAAGGAGATGGTTTGTAAAATGCTCAGGAAGAGGGGAAACGGACTCAATTGTTGGACTTAGTGGACGGACGACTAAGGGTAAGGGGTCCAAGGGTAAATTGGATTGTTGATGCAATGCACTTCCTTGGATTATTTCCTTCCCTTTGTCATTGCAGCACCGTTTCTTAGGTCTAGGTAGTTGCGACGCATTCAAGTCGATGAGGGGCCGCTTCGGTGGAGGCTCTGGGCAATGCGGCGAATCCTGGAGAAGGTCACTCAAGATTTTCGTGCTGATGAGGCCATGGAATTCTGACATGGGTTCTTCTTCAATGCTCGCACCCATAGATAGGCATAGGCTAGACTGTCCATGGAAAGAAGTACTGGCCCCTAACGCGGCCTACATAACCCCTGATTTGCTTCCCAAGAAGCTGGCCCAAATCAATTGGAATGCTGCGCGTAATGCAGTATACGGCCATGACTCTATCCCTTGAAATGGTTTTATCATGCGACGTCGAGATGAGCCGTCTCTTCACCAAGTAGACCCAAAGGCGTGCTTCAGGTAGCAGACGGTTGGAGGCGAGGGTTTTGATGCCGATCAAAGACACCGTTCATTTGGTGCCCGATTGCGTTAGTACTTTTAGCGCATCCTCCATATACTCTTCGGTAGGATCATCAATCAATTTATTACCCGGTGCTTCCGTGAAATTCTTCAACTGGTAGAGCTGATTGATGTCCTCTACGCTGAATGGTACTACCCTCCCGTTAACAATCACCGCATCTTCGGTGTCGTGGAGCTGGTCATGGTAAAAGGCCCTCACTACCGCTGGAACGATTATGGATGGGCATTGGCAGAATGTTTCCCACCCATGCTGTACCACAATACCGATGACAAGATCTAGTAGTGGCGCCGGTGCAGGAAAGAAGCCCATTTCCATCAATAGATCATCGTTTTCCTTCTTGCTGTCTTCCACCTTCGCTTTTCCTTTTTCTTAAGCGGATGCAAGGTGGGATTTTTGTCTTTGAATGCGTTCCTGCTCTTTTCGTTGCTCTTGCTTTTCCTTTTCCCATTCTTCCTTTTCTTTTCTTTTTAGCTCTCTGGTGCACTGAATGTTGGCTTTGCGGCGTAACTCTTTTTTCTCCTTCTCCTTCTTCTCTGCCTCTTTTTCTTCTCGCATTTCTTTTTCAAACTGCTCGGAGGCGAGCACAATGCGTTGCTCATCCTTGAGCCTTTCCTTCTCTTGTTCTTCTACCCTTGCATTAGTGATAACGGGCAGAAATGCACGTTATCATAGTTCTAAGTTCTTAAACAATGCTGGCTAGCGTTGATAAAATATGTTAGATTGCGTCCAAAAAGCATCAAATTCATAATACTACGGTTGCATGTGTTCATCGCATAGGAACAATTGATTTTTGTATTTTTATGCAGAATATGCGTCGACGCAAGGTGGAAATTACGATCATAGGAAATCATTGGTTGTGCGCAGCATTACCACAAGGCTTTGCGGTGATTGTGTTTGCAAACATTTGCCCAAGAAGGATTTCCGTAACCTGGTGGGCGCAACTTAGGGGGCGCACCTGGGTGAAAGGCATAATTAATCACGATGGGACAAAAAGATTATGACGGTCGAATCTGAATTAAGCTGACAACCGCTAACGATAATAAGTACATTCAGCTTTTCGTTGACAAATATTCTGTGCATCAGTTAGGGAATTAAATCCACCCATCTGTGCAATCATGAGAGAGAAGCCGCCTTCACCCCGATGTTCTATAAATACTAGAGGCATCCTTCAGAAAAGGGGTTCCACCAGTTCACGAATTCACCGTCTCACGAGTTCAGAATTTTTCTTCATAGTTTAGATTTTCTTTTATCTTAAGGCGGAAGTGAGAGAAGGAGATTGTGCCGACAGATCGTTCTGGTAAGCTTGGGAGAGCGTCGGAAGCTTCAAGATCAGAGAGAGGGCCGACTCCTGCGGAAGCAGGAATATCTTTTGAACCGAATAGAGATTGCCAGTGTAAAATCCTTGGGCAGCAAGGGATTGCTACCAGGCTCTCTACCTTTAACTTCCATTGTTATTTTGTATTCAGAATCATTTATAAAATGGAATTTACTTCTCTATATTTGTTCACTCTCTGTTATTTACGCATGAGTAGTTAAATTTGTTGAATGGGTTGAGAAAAACTTAGCTAGCTTAACTGGGGATCTTCATTCTATGCGGTTATCTTGTATTATATATGCTTCATTCGTCAATTAGAGATACTCGGGAAGGTAGTCTAAGGATAGGATCTAGGCTTGGGACGCTCAGGTCAGAATCTAGGCTCGGGAGAGTCAGATTTGAGCACATAATCAAGAGATAGGAGCTTAGGAATAAGCACTGTTTGCTATTAACGCGTCGCATGCATCCTAGAGATAGGATATGATTGTATGCGGTCACCTTGCTTTTGTGCATCTTACATCATCGCATAGGAAAAGAGTAGAAACTTAGGAATAAGCTCTATGGACACTTTTGCATTCAACATATGCGTCCTAGACTTAGGAGCATCGCATTTGCATTGGAAAATGACTTATTGTGCATGTTTATAGCATGATCGCATAGTTTTGATGCATTCCCAAGTAACGCTAGCTAAAGACCTTCTCAACCCATTCATCCACATACTAAGTGCATCTATCACACAACTGACTTTTCTCAAATCCGCCGCATTTGTTATTTTTTTATCATCATAAACAACAACCTCAACAACTATTGATTTATTTGGTTACCACAAAGTTTTCATAAAAATTACCATCACAACCTGTTTTCACAAGTCCTTGAGTTCGACCCTGGACTTACCAGGAACTCAATGGGGTTTACACTTGGATTCCACTTAGAAAACTTGAGTGCTCAATGCATTTTCATCAACGCAATTCATCATATTTCCACATCATAAAATAACGCATCAGTTGGCACGGCGAACCTGTTCATCATGAAGTCGTCTGGCCAAATCGGCCGAGGCGATGATTTGATGCGCCCTTGCCATTTTTTCTTCTTTCTCCTCTAACTTATTTCTTCTTTCTTCCTTCTTTTTCTCTATGCGTTCATGGATTGTTGGGTCTCTTGTGGACCCTTACGACGCATTCTCCTTGCGACGCCGCATTAGTGGGAAAATGTCAGGGTCGTCCTTGTCGTCCGAACCACAGAGTTGAGCCTTCGACGCAACTAGTCTTAAATGCAGCGATGAGGTTTGTAGTTGCGTAATGGTTCAATTTATGCTGATAGCCCCACTTCCACCCTTGTGGTGGTTGATTCTCCATCAAAATTCGCGCTTTTTCCCTTTTCCTCCGCTCTTCCTCTTTTCTCAGGCGTTTCTCTTCTCACTTGCGTTGCTTTCTTTCACTTCTCCACTTCTCCTTCTTTTCTTTCTCCAGTCGGGCAACTTTGTCTTCCTCTGCTCGTTTCTCTTCGACTCTTCTCTCCTCCTTCTCTTCTTCTTACTTCTTCGTCTGCCTCCGTGCCTCCATAACCTGTAGAACAACCCTTATGGGTCCCTCATTGGAAACTGTTGGAGCAGTCTCGTTAGGATCCGAGATGGTGAGGGCCATCCTCCGCGAAGCTAAAGCTAACTCATCCTCCGACGGCAGGGGTTGGTTTACGACTCCTGCCTCGGCAACCCCCCGTCCTTCTCCAAGTGGCTGAGGATGCTCCCAAACACCTCATTGTCATCTTTTCTCTTTTGCTCATTTTCGATTGGAGGTAATGGGAGCGCCACCTCAGGTCTAGTGGCAGGGGCACTCTCCGTGCTCGACCCTTCTCAGTGGGTGGACGGTGTTGTGGACACAGAGGGTTTTCGTCTGGGCTTTCCGGTGATTCTTAGAGTTGGCTTGGGCTGGGCAGCGAGGAAAGCCACCTCCCGTGTGGTGACAGGGGCTTGGGAAGGAGATGATGGTTGGAATGCGACGACTGTCTAGCCATGAGTTTGGTGAAGGGAAAGAAGATAGTGGTTATTTTTCTTTTTTGGTAGGGTTTTCGCAAAGACGAATACAAATGAACTCCCAAACGAGGCTGAGGGGGGGATTTATAGGTTGGGCCTTGATGGGCCCAACGCAATCGGTAGTGCGCTGGCAGGCTTTGGTAATCCAAAAAGCCTGCTGCGCCTCTCCCATTACGATATAGTAGGAAAGGACGTCCTTTCGTCTGCTATGTAATAATTCTCCTCGGGAGCTAAAACGTTTGTTCGATTACCTTCTCCGCGAATATTTTATCATTTTTTTATTAATTTCGGAGGATGGGCGCAATGTATATTTATTAACGCAACACATCTGTCAATGCAATGCATATTTGGAGGACGGGCGTAACGTATATCTATGAACGCAAGATACACCCGTCAATGCAATGTATCTTTGGAGGACGGGTATAAAGTATATCTATTAACGCAAAATACACTCGTCGACACAATGCATACCTGACATTGCATTGTATCATCAACATTGCAACGCTTATCCCAAAACCATAATGATAAGACATTGCGGTGTTCACTTAAATCATTCATTCAACAGTAAATTAAAATCAATGCAAGTTGAGACTGAAATGGAAATAAATTCAAATAGGCAGGGAAACTAATTCACTAAAGCAATAATAAAGTGGTAAATAAAGCAGTAAAGATAGTTGATATGGATGCTGTTTAAAAAGAGGTTTCAATGTTACCGCAAACGCATCCCCACAGGCGATCAGGCTTGTCTGCCCAATGTCAACTCTTGACATTGCTCCTTCCTACTTGGTCTAGGTGCTTCTGAGTTGCTGGGTAGCGTACTAGGTGTTCTATTTCTAAGTTCGGCCGCAAGCTGCCCGACCTATACCTCCAAAGTCTTGATGGAAGATGCTTGCAATTGCATGATCGCATCGTTCTTTTCTATATATTCTTTGAGCAGCGCTTCCAAGGACGACGAATTGGATGAGGTGATAGATGAAGAGGGTTGGTTGTGCGATTGCTAGTTCTGATAGTTACTCTGACCTTGACCTTGGTGGTGAAAACCTGGAAGATTTCCTCTATTCCTGGAATGATTGGTCTGCATATTTATCTAGCCTCCCTGGTCGTTGTTCCCTCCCCAACTAAAGTTGGGATAATTCCTCCAACCTGAGTTGTACGTGTTACTGAATGGGTTATTTTGGATAGAGTAAACTGATTGTTGATTTGACGGGCATACTTCCATTGAATGACCTCCTCCGTATTGTATACAGCTTACTGCTACCACTTGCATTGGCGCATTGGCTTGCACTGCACCCTGAGAGAGAGTTCCTTGATTTATAGCCAATGTTTGGAGGAGCAAGGTGACTGCGGCCATCTGGGTGGCCAATGTTGTCTGGTGCTTTCTGCTTTCTGCTTTCCTTCGTTCGGGGCCTCTTCCTCCATATCCGTCATCAACCCAGTCATTCGTATTTTGTAAGATGCGATCTAGAATGACTTTTTCTTCAGTATACGTTTTATCCATAAACCCTCCTACCACGGAGGCGTTTGCAACTGCTTGTGTCGCTCTGCCAAGGCTGTTATAAAAAGTCTCCATGAGGATGCAATCGGGAATCCCAATATGCAGACAGTTTTTCACCAATCGTCGAAATCGCACCCATGTGGTGCTCAGAGTTTCGTTTTTTGTTTGTTCAAAATTTAACACTTCCCGTCGTCTTCTTGCGTTGACAGCAGGAGGGAAAATTTCTTCATGAACCATTCTACCAACTGATCCCACGAATTTATCTCATTTGGCTCCAACGAATGAACCCACTTCTTTGCTTCGTCTCTAAGTGTGTATGGAAAAAGATATAGTCTAATGCCTTCTGGAGTCATGCCAGGGATGGAGAATTTGTTGCACATCTCAACAAAACTGGTCAGATGTGCTTGCGAGTCCTCTCCTTCCAAACTGACCCGCATTCTGAATCATTTGGAGCATGTCAGGCTTAATTTCAAATCTGGTGTTCTCCTCTACTATAAGCCTTGCGATACTAGTCGAGAAGTCGTATAGATTAGGCGCCGCACAGTTCCTCATGGGAATGTTGTAGTCAGCGGCCAGAAAGACTGGGTCTTGTGGCGGCCAATTCATTCCTGATTCCCCTTGAGCCACTCATTGTTCTTCGCCATATTTCTTCTACGCCTTGTACGGTTTTGACGTGCTCTTCTGCGAAAGGTTCGCTTAATCTCTGGGTCGGCGTTGAATTCTGGCTCTGTTTGAGTACTCATGCAATGTCAGTCTACTCTTCACTTAAACAAAGTGTATGCCAGAAATCTGTCCTGCAAAATATCACAAAAATATTCAGCACTAAAATTGCCAATCTCTAACAACGACGCCAAAAACTTGTTGAATGATTATGACAGACGTAATCGTAATGCAATGTAATGCAGCCGCAAAGATTGGAATGGAATGATGGATGGGTGATGTATGATGATGATGATATGTGTTGCTAAATCACGCTTCTCGACAATAAATGTGATACTACGTTCTAAAATAATGTATGCGATGCTGTTGATATGCGTTCGTAGTATGCGTTCATGTAGTACGTGCGTGTCGCAAGTTTTCTTACGCTAGAACCAAGTATAATTCCACCGCAAGTTTCTCAGAGTGATCTGAGGTCAAACACAGGGATTTGATGATCAATACGATATTAATGTGATATATGCGACCAAAAACAAAATAATAATGAATTGTATTGGAAAAGTAAAATGCAGTGGCAAATAAATAAATAGACAAAGAAATAAACTAATAAACAACAGTGAAGGTGTGCAGAAAGAGAATTGGTTGGGGGAAAGGACATCACAAGTTCGTCAATCCTGTTGAGGACACAACTAAGGTTCCGCTTTCCCTTGGCTTACACCTCTCAGTGATCGGCCGCATTCCCATATCTCTATGGTGAATCAGGAATGAACGTTGCGAACGAAAGGTTGTTTCTATCTCTAGAAATACTTCTTGCTTTAGTTAATGCATTCTATCAACCTTCTTTCGAGAGGTGGATTAACATTTTCACTTCTGCTCTCACAGGTGAAGATGTTGTTGAGCATGCGTTAGCTAAATTTAGCTAACTTCTTCAACAGGGATTAACTTACTTGCTTAATCCTTCCCCCTTACCCTTGGGTATTAGTTACGCATAATAAGAGAAATGGACGATGAATGTATGGTGGAGAACAGAGAGATGAAGATGAATATGATAATGATATTAAAAGATAAAGCATTTGTTACAGATAGTTGAATGAAAGATTAGAAATGAACAACAGTTGATGAATAGAAAGTGAGAACAAATAAGGAAAGCATGTCAATGTCTTGACACGGATCCCGATTGGAGTAATTTGCTTGTCGGCGTGTAGAAGGAGTTAGGTGGAAAACTTCCTTCTCAGGATAGTTTCCCAGGTAGAAATGATCTCTACACAGAGCTTCTCTTCGAGAATGTGAATGAATTTTGGCTCTCGAGACTTCCCTTTTAGACTTTTCTCGTCTTTTTCCCAAAATTTTCTCTAAGAATGTCTCTTTAGACTAGCCTCTCGCGAATTCTCTATCAATGTCTCTTCAAACCAGCCTCCTTTCTTTGAAATTGATGTAGCTATTTATAGACCTTGGCACCTCCTTCGTCAGTGGTCTCGCTCTAAAAAGTTACTTTTTCTGCCATGGCGTGGTGGAAACGTCCGCTCTGCTCCACATTCAATCTGTTAGATCGTACAACAGAAAAGCTATACAATTTCAGAAATCCCCGCGAATGCATCGCTCTTTTCATCTACGATCGATCGCCGCCTGCAGTGCAAATGCATTGATTTTTTTGTCCATGATTGATCGCCGCACGCGGTGCAAATGCGTTGATCTTTTTGTTCTTGATCGACCATCGCATGCAGTGCAAATGCGTTGATCTTTTTGTCCTCGATCGATCGCCGCATGCAGTGCAAATGCGTTGATCTTTTTGTTTTCGATTGACCGTTGCATGCAGTGCGAATGCGTTGATCTTTTTGTCCTCGAGCGATCATTGCATAAGGTGACACCTGTTTCCTGCAAAACAAAGACTTAGACATCCCTTTTTGCCATCGCAATGGGGTTAATGGGTGTGCTTCCGACATTTTACAACTTTTGTGTTTTTTTAAGCCAATTTCTATATGTTCGACACAACTTTCTCCTTCTTTTTACCGCATATTCTAAATAAGATGGTATAAATAACTTGTATTTCTACAAGTTATTAGTGTTCTCTAAAAGCCGATTCGATTCGAGCAGTTCAAGATCCGATTTACCTGTTCCGAACTGATTGACTCAAATGTTGTTATAGTTAGTCTTTGATTTTATTTTTAGAGAGGTTCTATCATGGTCCATCAACTTTAAGTTTAAATATACATGTGATGTATGTTTTTATTATATGTCATATAGTTTTAAAACCTACCATAGATTATGCATCTATGTTCATATATATTATAAGTATTATAATATATGAATATACATGATTTAAATTACATAAAACATGCTCATACATCATATAGTATAAATGTTATAGTATATGTATGCATGCATTATAGCATATCCATGCATCATTTACATTATAAATGTTATAATATATGGTTGTATGGATGTATTGAATTTATGCTATAGCATGACTCATTTCTTAGTTATGTAAATGTTATATATTAGTAATGAATAAATATTGCATGAAGCATGACATTACCTTGGGTTAATTTATAAATGTTATAAATAACTTATGTATATCTAGCATGCAATGATTGGTTTTAATTTTTTCATTTACTTATAGTTGTTATATTAAATGAAATTAAAATTAAAATCAATAATAAAGAGTTCTATACAAACATTAGGCTATAATCATTTTTAAAAATTATTTTAAAATTTGATTGAGATAGACTTAAGATCACATTTCTAATGAGATTAGAAATCTAAGTTTAATCTTTTAAATCAGTTTAATAGGATTAAATTGATTCCTAATAAACGATTAAATATGTAACAAATGTATCTATAAGGGACCTTTTGTCTAAAGCGATTTCTGCCTAGGTTGGGGTACTTAAGTTGATAGAAACATCGTCCCCCTACCTGGAAACCTATTTAGAAAGGTGAATTAGATAGATTTGTTACATGCATGCAAGTTCGATGAAAGTCCATTAAAGAGTTTAATGAGTCTTGAATCAAAATTGTTTAATCATAAAAGACAAGAGTTGTTTTTGAGAAAGTTAAACAAACATTTAGATAAAATCAATAGCCGGATTTTCCTAAGTTGATTAACCCTAGGTAGAACACTCAGTGGAAGAAAAATGGGGTATATGATACTTCAATTTTGCGTCTACATGTTTCTTCCTAAAAGTTTACACTGTGAGATTTACTCTCGGCCTCGAGGGACCCTGGTTGTCCCCCTATGAGTGGCATTTGGGTAGGTCAATAACAAGGTGAATGGAAAGAGTGTTTATAGTAAGTTGGAGCAGAATGTGTGACAACACATCCCTCGGTCTCTCTCATTAGGTTGAATAAAGTTTCATGCATTGCCTCAAGGCATCGTGGGTTTCCCCTTAAAGGATGGCTATATTGCATGATGCTTTATTTGATCTCCAGAAATGGATAGGGTTTTTTTATCTCTTATTCCAATCGGCTTTTTCCTATGATTGGCTCATTGGGGCGGGTCTCTAGAACCTAAAATGAGGGGTTACACCTTATAAAATGTCTCATTTCAGTAAAGGGGCACTTGATCACCCTACCTCACTGAAGCATCATTGCAAAATAGATGTCACTTAGGGTACACTAGATTATTTTGTTAAAAATTGATTGGTTTTCTTAAAAGTGGTTTAATGCAAGTAGACTAAAATAAGTTTGTTCTTTTTCACCAAGTTTAAAATTGCTACCGTTACTTTTAGTTTACTAGCCATCGATAAATTAACAGGCGAAAACTACACTAGCTAGAAAGACATGATCAACACTATTTTAATCATTGGTGACCTGCGTTTTATCTTGATGGAGGAGTGTCCTCCCATTCCACTCTATTCGAAACGTTCAGGAAGCATATGAGTGTTGGACAAGGGTAAATGAAAAGGCTCAGCATATATCTTGGCAAGCCTTAATGAAGTCTTGGCCAAGAAGTTTGAGCCCATGCTCACAGCCCGTGAGATCATGCAGTCCCTGAGGAGAATGTTCAGACAATCGTCTGCACAGCTCAGGCACGACGCTCTTAAGTATACCTTCAATTCTGATTATGAGACAAGGTATACGGTTCAACCATGAGCCTCGCAACACCTATGCCACTACATGTTGAACTATACGACAATGTTGATTACAAGGATGGACCCGCTGAAGTATCTCTTTGAAAAGCTAGCCTTCATGGGCCAACAAGGTGGCAGATGTGATTATCAAAGTTCTGTAAAAGCAAGGGAAACCCTAGTAAGGAAAAGGGCAGGAAATAGTAAACCACCTACGGATCATCTCGTGCCTGACTATGAGCTTGATTTGATTAGTAAGGGGACGCATTTCCCGGACGAAGCTATTCTATTAGCGGTATGTATTCGAGAATATGTTCTCAACATGATGATCTACTTCAACATGGCAGAGATGAACAGGTCAAGCATCAATGAGACTAGCCATATTAGCATTATACTAGAATCTTTACCTGAATGTTTCCTGCAATACAACCTGACTACCCTGCTCAATGAGTTACAGACCTTCCAATCCTTGCTGAAAAGCAAATAGAAGAAGGGTGAAGAAAATGTTGCTTCATCTTCTAAAAAGTTTCACAAAGGTTCGACCTTTGGAATTAAGTCCGTACCTTCTTTCTCTAACACCAAAAAGTGGAAGAAGAAGAAGGGTGAAAAGGGGAGGGCTACTGCTAAACCAGAAGTTGCTGCACCAAGGGTTAGACAATTAGTCAGGGTTGACAAAGGAAAATGTTTCCATTGCAACCTGGATGGACACTGGAAGAGAAATTGCCCCAGATATTTGGCAGAAAAAAAGAAGGCCAAACAAGGTAAATGTGATTTGCTTGTCTTGGAAACTTGTTTAGTGGAGAATGATGATTCTTCCTGCATTATTGACTCTAGGACCACTAACCATGTTTGTTCTTCATTTTAGGGAATTAGTTTCTAGCGTCAACTTGATGCATTGAGATGATGATGTGAATTGGGACCGGACACATCGTCTCAGCTGTGGCAGTTGTAGGTCTCGGTTGACTTTACAGAACAAATTTCTCATTTTGAATGATGTACATGTAGTTCCTAATTTAAAAAGGAACTTTGTTTCTGTAAAGTATTTGTTAGAACAATGTTATCATTTAAACTTTTCTTTTAATAAAGTGTTTGTTAGCTCTAAAAAAGAGCCATTATTTCTAGCTTAATTCGGGCTCGTTAGTTGATTTTATGTGTTTATTTCCCTATTTTGTAGGTATTGAGCAACCACGAGGTATAATTAACTATTTGGTGATGAACATGGTTAATTTGAAGCAAATTGGAGTTAACTTGAGCATCTGGGCTTTAAAGGAATTGAAAAGACCAAAATGCCATTGAGTTCCACCAAGTATGATTATCCATTGAACACCATTGAGTACCATCGAGTAAAAGGCTATCAAGTAATCAAGAAAATACTATTGAGTGAACGAGGATCAAGTATCAAGTTGTCGAACATCGAGTAGCGATTATCTGGCAGTGGATGAAACATTGCAATGCCATTTCAAGTGTCGCGACGCTCTGAAGTTGCATCAAACCAGCGTCCCAATGCATCCTGATGCTTCACTCCAATGCTTGAAGGCAGAAGCATCAACGTTGCAACACTTCTTTAGAGCGTTGCAATGCTGCAACAATTGACGGACATGAACCTGAGCGCGCACGAAACCAAGCGTTGGACTTCAATGCTGACGCTTCTTTTTTGCCGCATCAGCGTTACAAAGATATTCCATTGCAATGCTACGATGATGCCTATTTATACCTATTCTCGGCCCTAGGTCGAAATATGCTAAATTTTGGAGGCCATATCGATGGAGGCCGAAGTCAGACTTCCTTTTTCTTCTATTCTCTTCAATTTTTGGTATCTTTAGGTTAGATTTATTTTATTTTCGGATTATGAATTTGTATTGGAAAGTATCTCATTGGTTTGTCTATGAATCGATGAGGTAATCTTTTGTTTAGTTCTTGGATTGAACGTTCTTTGTATTTTGATGAGTTTTCTGTTCAATCTTTATGCTTTGATCTAGAATTTTGCTTTTGTTGAATCTTGTTTAATTTAGACTTGCTTTTATGTGTTAGATTGACTGCCATATCATGATCGAATGTCTTCACTAATTAAATTCAAGCTCACACGCATCCTTGTAATCGTTCATGCTTTGAATTTACCCTTGTAGAACATATTAGATAAGCATGCTTAGGTTTTTAGGTTGTTCATGAATCTTTGCATAGCACGTTTAGACTAGATTTAAAGAATAAATTGATTATTTGAACACAGTTGTCTTGACACTTAATCAACATAGTTGAATACTGAATCTTAATGCATGTGTTTCTAGGTTTTTATGGCCGCTGAGGACCCAATTGCATCTAGGAGCATATAGGTTAGTTCAGGCATGAATTTCCAGCCTTAATTAGGAATTAGGACGCTCGATCGATTCAGATTAATTGATTTTGGGACTTATAGAGATTAGTTAGTTCGCATCGATTGGGTAGCTATGCATGCATAATTCGAGTATATGATATATTAGCTGAAAAAATTATTTAATTTACATTGATGACTACTTGATCCAAGAATTAAATGAATCCATTACAAGTTCATATATCTATTGCATTTTCAATTTCACACATTTATCTCTTCCACACCAACCCTCCCATTGATCGCTCTAGTTAGAGATTTAATTTAACGAAACCAATCGCGCTTCTCTGCAGATCGACTTAGACATACCACTATTACTACGTCTTTATAGTAATAGGAGTAGTTCGGTATTATAAATTCTTTTGTTTTGACTTGTAGTCGAATTAATGACATCGATCCCTAATCCGATAGTGTTTATCACAAAGAATGTGTTGATATATGATCTGCAAAACTAGAAAATAATTTGTATGTGCTAAGGCCATTAGCAACAAATGCCCTCCATAACATAGAGATGTTTAAAACTGTTATAACTAAACGTAAAAGACTTAGAATTTGTTCGAAGAAAAATGCCCAACTTTGGCACCTAAGACTAGGACACATCAATGTCAATAGAATTGAGAGGTTGGTGAAAAATGGACTTCTAAGCGAGTTAGAAGAAAATTCTTTATCTATGGTGAGTCATGCCTTGAAAGCAAAATGTATAAAAGACCTTTTACTGAAAAAGGTTATAGGGCCAAAGAACCTCTAGAGCTAGTACATTTAGATCTTTGTGATCCAATAAATGTAAAAGCTAGCGGAGGTTATGGATGATTATTCAAGATATGGGTACGTTTATTTAATGCAACATAAGTCTGAATCTTTTGAAAAGTTCGAAGAATTCAAGGCTGAAGTTGAAAATGAATTAAATAGAACGATTAAAACACAACCTAATCGAGGTGGAGAGTTTATGGATTGACCATTCCAGAACTATATGCTGGAATAGTATCCCAACTCTCAGCACCTGGTATATCTCAGCAAAATGGTGTATCAGAAAGGAGAAATCAAACCCTGTTGGACATGGTTCAGTCTATGATGAGTTAGGCTTTCTTACTTGACTCGTTTTGGGGTTATGTAGTGGAGACTACAGCATACATCCTAAACTACGTTCCCTTCAAGAGTGTTGTCATAACACCTTTGGAGTTATCGAATGGTCATAAAGCTAGTTTACATCATTGCAGAATCTGGGGTTGTCCAGCATATGTGCTTGAGGCTAATCCTAAGAAATTGAAACCACGTTCAAGGTTATGCCTATTTATAGGCTACCGCAAGGGAATGAGGGGTGGTTATTTCTTTGATCCTAAAGAAAACAAAGTATTTGTATCGATAAATGCTACTTTTCTTGAGGGAGACCACATAAGGGAGCATAGACCCAGAAGTAAAATTGTGTTGAATGAGATTTCCAAAGAAACTATTGAATCTTCAACAAAAGTTATTGAAGAGCCTAATACCTCAACAAGAGTTGTTGAAGTAGGTTCATCTAGTAGGTCAAATCCACCTCAAGTATTGAGGGAACCTCGACGTAGTGGGAGGGTTGCGAACCCACCTATTTGCTATATGGGTTAAACTGAAATCCTAGCTATGGTAGCTGATGGCAAAGTTGAGGATCCATTGTCTTACAGGAAGGAAATGGAGGATGCTGACAGAGATGAATGGATCGAAGCCATGGATCTCGAAATGGAGTTTATATACTTCAATTCCGTATGGGATCTTGTAGATGAACCTGATGAAGGTTAAACTTATAGGTTGTAAATGGATCTACAAGAGGAAACGGGGTGCTGATGAAAAGGTGCAAACCTTGAAGGCTAGACTGGTGACAAAAGGTTAGACCGAGGTAGAGGGAGTCGACTATGAAGAGAGTTTCTCGCCTATTGCCATGCTGAAGTCTATTCGGATCCTTCTATCCATTGCCTCATATTATGACTATGAGTTTTGGAAAATGGATGTCAAGACTACTTTTTTGAATGGCAAACTTGAGGAGACCATTTATATAGTGCAGCCTGAGGGATTCCTAATCCAAGGTTAAGAGCAAAAGGTTTGCATGCTTAACCGGTCCATTTATGGACTGAAACAAGCATCTCGATCTTGGAACATAAGGTTTAATACTGCGATCAAATCTTATGGCTTTGATCAAAATGTTGATGAGTCTTATGTCTACAAGAAGATCATTAACAGTTCAATAGTCTTTCTAGTGTTGTATGTAGATGATATGCTACTCATTGGGAATGATATAGGTTTCATGACTACATTTAAGAAATGGCTAGCGGCTTAATTCCAAATGAAAGATTTGGGAGAGGCTCAGTTTCTTCTGGGTATTCAAATCTTTCGAGATCGAAAGAATAAAATGCTAGCACTATCTCAGGCACCGTATATTGACAAGATGCTTGTCAAATATTTGATATAGAACTCCAGGAGGAGCTTATTGCCTTTTAGGGACAAAGTTACATTGTCTAAGGAATAGTGTCCTAAGATACCTCAAGAGGTTGAGAAAATGAGACAGATCCCCTATCATCTGCTGTGGGCAGCTTGATGTATGTGATGTTATGTACTAGACCTAACATCTGCTATGCAGTGGGGATATCCAATACATATCAATGTAATCTAGGATTAGATCACTGGACAGCCATTAAGAACATTCTCAAGTATCTACAGATAATGAGAGACTACATGCTTGTGTATAGTTCGAAGGATTTGATCCTTACGGGATAAACGGACTCTGATTTTCAGAATGATAAGGATTCTAGAAAATCCATATCAAGATCAGTGTTCACTCTTAACGAAAGGGCAGTAGTATGGTGAAGCACCAAGCAAGGGTGTGTCACTGACTCCACTATGGAGGCCGAGTATGCAGCGGCTTGGGAAGCTACTTCGGAAGTCGTTTGGCTCAAAAAAGTCTTGACTGATCTGGAAGTTGTTCCAGACATGTCAAAGCCCATCACATTTTATTGTGATAATAGTGATGTTGTGGCTAATTCCCAAGAGCCTAGGAGTCATAAATGCGACGAGCATATAGAGCGAAAGTATCATCTCATCAGAAAGATTGTGCATCGAGGGGATGTGATTGTCACGTAGATAGTTTCGGAGTACAACATTGTTGATCCATTTACGAGGCCCTCACGACTATAGTGTTTGAGGCTCACCTGCAGAGTATGGGTCTATGAAACAAGCCACATCTGGACTAGGGCAAGTGGGAGATATTGTACTGGGTGTGTTATGTCTTAGTTTATTATTTGTGTACTTTGAATTTCCCCACTAGCTTTAGGTCAAGTAGGAGATTGTTGGGGTTGATGCCCTAAATCTCATAAGGTCCTATAGTTTGTAAACATTGTATGGATAAACTCATTTTGTATTTTATAAAATATATGATATTTTTATCCATTGTCTATAAAATATGTGATATTTTAATTGCATTAACCACAAAGCAATAAACTAACATCCAAGGTTATCTCTATAACTTAAACATGTATGTGGAGACATACAGGTGGATCATTTAAGTGATAACCTAAATAGTTTGTAGTAGATGGATAAGGCTGGGTACCTTATCTTGGTGACACTACGAGTATGACCCACTTTGTAGGTGTTACAATTATTATAAAGTACTACAAATGATCTAATCTTGATCATTCATCTATTAGACATGTGAACGAGGATATTCTATATAAAGGAATTTGTATAAGACCGGACCATAAAATGTTTAGTCTCATTATATAACACCATTCGTAATAGAGACTTACATTTCACCAGATGACCATAGGTAACATGACCTGAATCCTGAGTGAGTTGTGAACTCCTGTCTATGGGGGCGGTTGTTTGATTTGTATGTGTCATAGTGGTCAGATCACCGACTCAACAAGACTACCATTTTGGGGATTTGTCTGATTGGGGAGCTAGGAATACAACTACACAAGATGGAATTCACTCCTTCCCCGAAGAAGGGGTAAGTAGATAAATTGCTCCCTTAAAGGCTGATTATGGGTCTTGAGAAATGTGGCTCCATACCCTCTTTTGGCACGAGAGTGTTTTAGTCAAAGTGAGACTATGATTTATTATTCATTAGACATCAATGGTACTTAAGGAGTTAGATGTAACTATAGGGGCAATATAGTAATTTGGCTTAGCTGTACTTATGAGCAATTTGTGAAGGGTTATCGTACTATTGATTAGTTATATACAATGGACACATGAATATATCTATAATACGAAGAGTGTAGCTATCGGTCTTTAGTGGAGTGCCCGACAGTTAACGGATGGTGAATAATGTAATTAAAGAGTTTAGTTAATTATTCATGTACTGTTGGAGCTTCAAGCTACAGGTCCATAAGGTTCCCTTGATAGCTCAAAAGAATTTAATCGAGAATCAATTTTTGGATTAATTTGAATTGTTCAAATTAATGGAGGGATTTAATTATTTATGATATAATTAAATTGTTTCAATTCTATGTGATATAATTGTCATAATGTATTTGATACATTATAGTTTACGGGAGAAAACAAATATTTGAATAAGATTCAAATATTTTTTCTATGAATGTAATTCATAGTTGTTAAATTTAATATAAATATAATTGATATTAAATGTCATATAATAGAGAAAAAAAACTATTGTTTATATTGTATGTGATACAATACTAAACCTATAGATTATATGTTATATTTGATATAACATATAATTTAATAGAAATATAATATGATAAGTTAGTTATCATATTTATTTTATTATATTATTATTATTTGAATAATATGGAAGGGAGTTACAACTCCCTTTCCCATCTTTTCTCTCCACCCACATTAGTGGGTGGTGATTATCTTTTATGACAAGAAGAATAAAAGAAAAATTATTTTTCTTCTTCCTCTACGTTTTGCCAGTGTATTGAACAATTGAGAAAAAAAAAACAGAAGTGATCTGTTTTTTGAGTTTAGTGTGAGAAAACTCTCAATTTTCTTCTTCCTCCACCTTAAGCCTTTTCCCTCTAAACTAAAATAGTCAGAGCCCACCACTCCTAGGTTCTTACTATAAAAATACCGAGGATTCTATTGTGGTAGTATCCGATTTTGGTTCGAGTTCTATCTTGAAGAAGATCTTCAAGTTGTACGTGATTGTTCGAGGAAAATTCGCGAAGAAATGTTCTTCAAAGGTAATATTTCCTGAACTCTTTTCCTGTAAAAGCATGCTGTAATTTATTTAAATGTATATCTATTTATATGTTTACTGTAAATTTTGTATTCAATAATTAATGGAATTTGGTCGATCCGCTTCCGCCCAAGGTTCTCCTCATACGAGTTCCTTCAAGAATAGCATGATGAACAAATTCGAAGTTTTCGAATTCGGTTTTTGGAGTAAAATGTTAAAATATATTCGATATATTTAACCTAATGTTCAATTATAAATTAAACATATATATATATATATAGAAAAAACTATATTTAAATAAGATTTAAATATCGAAACTTTTTAAATTGAGATTAAAAAATGGTCAATCACGATTGATCAGGATTAGTGTGATTCTAATATTAAATTAATTAAATTGTTTAATTATTTGTTTAAATAAAATTTAAATTGAAGAGGTCAAAGTTTGACCATTTGACCAACTTAATGGAAAAATCTAAGATTGATTTAGTGGAAAAATTCCATGTTTGTGGACTTAAATTAAAATATTTTTGCTGGTGTTCATCCCACTTGAAGACACTAATTTCACTTAGAGTTAATGGAATTTTAAGTGTCAAATTTTAATTAATTCAAAATTGCATGATTTGCATGATTTTGCCTATGAAGTTTAATTCTCTTGGAAAAAGTGGAAATTCTTCACATTTTGAAGAACTCTAACCCTAATTCTCTTTCAATCCCTAGTTCAATTTCTCTCCAATTTTTGTCATTCAACGGACCCCACCATCCTGTTTTAAGGTTGGAGAATAATTGGGAAGAGTCTCATGGTAGTCTACAAACCGATCGTGAGAAGAATTGATCATAACCAAGGAGGAATTTGGGCTACAAAGGTTATATTTTCTTACCTTAATTTTGTTTTATGAACATGCATGCTTATTTCCTTTTTAATTAACGAAATTCGAGTACTTATGATCTAAATTGCTTCCGTTCGTTAATAGTTAACTCCTTTAAAAAGCACCTCGACATCTCCAATATTACCTAAAATGACATTAATTGATCAAGTAATTAGCACTATTATTTATTAAAGTTTCTAATAATTATGTTAATTAAACAACAAAAAAATCCAACCAACAATAAAAGTATAATCTCGAACAAAAGTTAAACAACTTGACAAAAAACAACCAATGTAAACAAATGAAGCAACTTGGCAAAATTTACCAAAACTATATCTTAAACAAAAATGAGCAAATATACTCTACCTAAACTAAATAAAACATCTTGATAAAGCAATCATTATACATTCATTACAAATCTAAAGCTTTAAACTTGACAAAGCAATAAAAACAACTTAACATCATTTTAAACTAAAGTTACATAAAGTGTAAAAATTTCCTAAGCACCCCCTGCCCCCTAACCCAAATATAAGCTAAATTAAGCAAATATCCTTAACCAAAACAAAGAAAGGAACTTGAAAAAAAGAAAAAAAAAAAAAAAAAAACAACCAATATACACAAATAAAGCCAACTCAAAAAATGTTACCGAAACCCTATGTTAAATAAAAATGGGCAAATATACTCTCTCTAAACTAAATAAAACAAAACACACTGACAAAACAATCATTATATATTCATTATATATCAGAAGGTTTAAATACTTGACAAAGAAAATAAAACAACCATTATACCACTATTCAACACAAACAAAGGCTACCATAACATCACTTTAAACTAAAGTTAACCTAAAGTGTAACAATTTCTTAAACATCCCCCACCCAAATATAAACTAAATTAAGCAAATATCCTTAACCAAAACTATGAAAGGAACTTGACAAAAAAAAAAAAAAAAAAATCCAATATACACAAATAAAGCCAATTTGATAAATGTTACCAAAACCCTATGTTAAACAAAAATGGACAAATATACTCTATCTAAACTAAATAGAAAACCTCGACAAAACAATCATTATACATTCATCACATATTGAAAAGTTTAAACAACTTGTCAAAAGAATAAAACAACCATTATAACACCATTCAAACAAACAAAGGCTACCATAATTGCACGATATCCATGTTTCATTCTCCTACAACTAATTATAGCCAAACATTACTATAAGATGGTAATATATTCAACCTCATATACAAAGTTTACTAGAATTATAATATGATTTCGTACCTATTTCGATGATCGTTCTCTTCGTGATTGCGCCATATTTTTGATCATTTTCTTAATTTCTTCTATTTGTCTTGCATGCTCTTTTTCATTTGTATATGAGATTCTTGAAGAACATTCAACTGTGATTGAGAATCCTCAAATTTAGCTTTTAATGATCTCATTTCCATTTGATGTGCAAGTTGCATTTCTGTAGATGATGTACTTGATGAGGAACTACCTCTCTTCGCTTTAGGCTTGGGTCCCCAACCAAACCCTTTGAAATAGTCTGATCGTCTAACCAAAATCGTATACATATTTCGTCTTCCGATAGTAGTTGAGACCCCTCTGAAATGGGGGTCGACTGTAATTCTAACATTTGATTATGTATATATTGTTAAGAGTAAGTTTGAATGAGTTTACTTACTTGAAAATAAAAAATATTAAAAAACTATTGAAAAAAGTATCATTACATGTGCTTCATCGGTAGTCTAGTTCACAAAATTCCCATTTTGGATTGAGTTTCTCTGAATAGCTCAACATGTCGTATTGGTTAACCTTGTTTTAGCTGTAAAATTAAATAAACAGTTATTAACATTTATACGTAAGTAATAAAAGAGAGAAATTTTCAACTTACGTGATCTTGTTGAATGCACAAAAACGTCTTTGCCCCACCTACATGATGGAATGACAATTGTTCTCGATTCTTCTTATTGGTCTCCAAAATTTCCTAAAAACAAATGTTTTAGTCCGAGCCAGTTAATGTTAGTTTTAACTAGAATAAGTAATTATTAATCGAACATGAAACTACGAGCTTTCAAACTAATTGCATAAAAATGCCAATCCATATTGCTTTCAAACTATTATATTCAAACTCTTTGCGTATGTCTATAAAAGTATGGCACTGATAGCCTTAAAAAAGAGTTAATATTGTATCCTTAATTCTGCCATATTGAATACTTCTTACGTTTAAATTTTTTAATTTGTAGGTAAATCGATCCCCAAGAGCAAATATATCATTTGAATGAAAACTGAGCCAAGAAGAAGCAAAAATGGGAGTTGGATGCACCATATTGAAAGAAGATAAAAAACATTACCAAACTTCTCTTGAGGGCAGCGTTGCAGCCATCCCTTGACACTGCCTCGATGTTGAAATTCATGCATCACCCATAGCCAGAGCATCGCAATGTTCGTGATGTGAAGAACCTTGATGCTGCCTTGACATTAGAAGGCAGTAGCTGCTGAACAATGTAGCGTTGCAATGCTACCCAACAGCGATAGTGTTGCAACACTACGACTTTCAATAGAAATCTTTGCCTCGCGTGCGAGCAACTGGGCATTGAAACACTCTTGTCAACATTGCGACGCTGCAGCCTGGTTATAAAAGCATCTTTTTCGTTCCAGCAGAGGAGAGAAGAAGTTGGAGCCACATTGGGGACGAGTTTTTGAGGAGTTTCACCAAATTTTCACTATTCTATCCTCCATCTTTCAATTTCTTTCATTATTGCTTTCAATTTCTCAATTATTATTGCTGATTTGAAGAAGATGCACGCTTAGGTAACCTTTTCTTCTCGGGTTTAGTAGTTTTGTTCAATTTCTTGAGGATGTTTAATTAATGATGTTGAATCCTAAGAGTTCGATTTGAGTTTATTTTTTTAATAGAATTTGATAGAATTGATATGACAAATCATTTTTATTGGGTTCTTGTTCTTGTATGTAATTTCTACATGGCAGCTTTGCATAATTGTAGATTATGATGCATGAATTAGGAATTCTTGTGTTGGCTAAGAATTTTTCTGAACTCACACTTGTTTGCCCTAATTTAATCTCACTCAATGAATCATGCTATGAGTCTAGGCTTTCTAACTTGTAGGATGCCATAATGCATGAACCGTAGTCTTAATGCGAATTAGTTTTTGCTTGGATTTCGCTGAGAAGGAAAAGTTTAAAACTAATATAGGGTCAATTTGATTAATCTCACATTCGGCTAAATGGGCTATTAGTTTTTACTAATAGGTTTTGGAGTTCATGGAATTGGCATTGTTTCTTAACATCTAAATTGAACATATGAACTATCCCCAAGAGCCTTCTACCGATACATTTCAACTCGATTGCATACTTCAATTTCATTCAAACTTTAATTCCTTGCATGTTTACATTTAATTAAGTTCATTACAAACCCAACCAAACCCCCTGTTACATGGAATTCTTCTTTTAGTATATGTTTTAGGCTTGGTGAACATATTTCCTTTGGTTAGTCAGAAGATCATAGACAACAACAAATCTATAAAACCTTACTACAAACAAATTGGTTTCGTTGTCGGAAAACTTGGCAACTAGCGCAGGGCAATTTCAAAAGTCTGAATAAAAAGAAAGAAAGAAAGAAAGAAAGAAAGAAAGTGTGTGATCAATTTTCCTTTCGTGTATGACCCACTCCTCAAGGAGTTTTGAGCTTAATTTTGTTTTTGTAGAAATTACTCGAGAGGAGAGGCAAATCCGAATGGAACAAAGAAGAAAGATACTTGAAGAAGAAGATCATCAAGTTGTTGATAATCCGATAGAAGATAAGGAAAAAAAACAACATGGGTGAAAAGTGTGGGTATGGGATGCCCTAGTTTATTTGTATTTAGTTTTCTCTCATAGCACTCAACTTTGTTGTAACCCATTAAAATTTTTAGTCCAAGTGAAAAATTGTTGGGTTGTATGTCCTAAAACTCATAGTTTTGTAAACAATAAACATATATGAAGTTTATTCAGACATGTGTTATTGATTGTTTAATAACTCTAAATCCAATAGACTACGAACCCTTGGCTATTGTCATGAATACTTGGACTTTATGTGGAGACATAAACTTGATCAAGTTCGAGTAAAATATCCTAAACCGTTTATAGTACTTGGATTAGGTTGAATACCTATTTTTGGAGATACTATTGAATACGAACCGCTTTATGATTGTTACAAATGTTGTAAAGTGTCATAAACGAAGTGATCAGTTCGTTCATGTAGAGACATGTGAGCAGGGGTGTTCTACACGATGAGATTGTGTAAGACAGGCCACGAAATAACACTGTTTAATTTCAGTTATTGATGACCTAGATAATTTGATCTGAATCCTCTGTCTATGAACTCCTTTTTATTCGCAATTGTCCCTTGATTTGCATAGGTGAGGGTAAGCCTCAACATCGCTGCTCAATATGCCTCCCATTTTAGGGATAAGACCGAGTAGATGGTTGAGGACATAGAATTTGCAAGATGAAATTCACTCCTATACATTTTAGGGACAGTAGAAAGTACCCGTAAGGGCTGATCCTGGGTCTTGAACAAGGGGTCCCATCCTTTCGTTGATCTGAGAGGAAATGGATTTAGTGATTATGATCCTAAATCAATTCTTCATTAGAGGGATAGTGGCACTTAAGGAGAAAAGATGTAATTTAAGGGGTATTTCGGTATTTGACCTAGCTGAGGTTACAAACAACATGTGAAGGATCAACTTATTGATGACGGTTATATCAAATGGACACATAATATATCTGCAGTGATGGGAGTGCAACTACAAACTATAGTGGACAATCCTGTTAGTTAATGAATGTTGATTAACTAGGTTAAAGATGTTTGATCGGTTAGTCTCGGATTGTTGGAACCCATGATCTATAAGTCCATCAGGTCTCCTTGCTAGCTCAATACGGACAAAATTTAGGAACTAGATGGAGTAAAAATTTGAAATATTCAAATTAGGGTTTTAGGGAAGATTGTATTTTATATGAGATATAATTTAGAATTAAATAATTATTTATTAATTAATTATTTTTTAGAGTATACCTGATCATTAGCATGAATTTTTTTTTTTTTTAAATTTGATTAATGTGATTAATCAAATTGAGGTGTCAAAGACAATTTAATATGTGATATTAAATTTTTTTATTTTATTTAATTGGATTATTTTGATTAAATAATTTCCAAAATTTGAAAATTGAATTTCATTTTTTAATAAAAAATTAGTTAGTGAAAAAAATCAAATTGTTGGATTTTCCCACTAAGTGGACTAAGTGGCACTTCCAAGGCTTGACACCTAAAGTTTACATGCTAGTGAAGTTTGAAGTGGAAGACATGCAAGATACGGTTTTGCATTTATTTTTTCTATAAATAGTTTGGTTTTTGAATTTTGTAAAATCTAATGCTTCTTTGACCTTTGACCTAAATTCTTCCACCAAAATCTCTTTACTCTCCTTTTACTAAATGACCCTTGTCTTCACTAATTTCCCTCATTCCAAAATAGCCAGAGCCCACCACTCCTGGGTTCTCTATCTGAGAATACCAAGGAAACCATTGTGATTGTGTTCGTATTCTATTCGAGGGATTCTTGAAGATAGTCTTCAAAGGTATGGTTTTCTGAAACCCTATGTTTTTCTTTTGCTAAAGCATGCTGTAATTTTTGTAAATGCATATCTTGTATTTTATTTACTATAAAAACTTACATTCAACGAAAAATGGGATTTGGGATGATCTTGCTTCTGCTCAAGGTTCCGTTTAATTTGGGATTCTTCAATTGGTATCATAGACAGGTTATTGGATTACTGATCCTAAATTCCATTTTTTTATTGAATCGTGTTTTACAATGTTGGTGGTTTTTACTTATTTTGCATTCTGTTTAAAGTTCATGCGATGAATGGCTTTAATATGAAAGTGGTTTTGTTGATGGATGTTTCGGGATAGGATACTTAGTTTTAAGACTTTATTCCGTTTACCAATTTTGTGTAAAGGCCCCTGTTTTGGGCATAATTTTGTTGTAGAATCTGTATTTGTTTTTTTGAGTTGCTCGTGTTGTTCCCGTGAAGCTTCAAAGAAGAAATTCTAAGCACTGCTTTGATGAAGACAAAAACATATCTATAGTATCATGTAGTTTTTTGCCACACGATCATGTAGCTTTTGCTAAACCATCATTTAGCTAATGCTACAAGATCATGTAGCTTTTTACTACAAGATCGTGCAACAAGTTTTTGAAACATTCACAACAAGTTTGCTACTCGATCAATGTAGATAGTTCATTAAAGGATGGTTCGGTTCGAGCAGTTCAAGGCTTGGTTCACTTGTTTCAAACTGGATGACTCTTATTCATGTAATAGTTAGCCTTTAAGTTTCTTTTAGGTGTTCTATCCCGATCCATTAATTATTAGTATTAAATATACATATGATATATGTTTTATCTTATATGTCATCCTGTATGTCATATAATTTTAAAACCCACCATAGATTATGGATTTATATTCGTGCATTATTTTATATTATATATGTATATGCATGATTTAAATTATATAGCATACTCATGCATCATATAGTATAAATATTATAGTATATGTATGCATGCATTTATAACATATCCATGCATCACTTATATTATAATTGTTATAATATCTGGTTGAATGAATGTATGGAAAGTATACTATAGTATGATTTATTACCTAGTTATATAGTTGTTATATATATTAGTAATGAATGGAGATTGCATGAAGCATGACATTACCTTAGGTTAATTTATAAATGTTATGATTAACTAAAGTATGTCAAGCATGCAATGGATGTTTTAATTGTTTCATTTATTTATAATCGTTATAACTAAATGAAATTAGAATGAAAATCAATAATTAAGAGTTTCATGCACACTTTAGGTTATAATCATGATAGACCTAAGATCATATTTCTAATGAGATTAGAAATCTTAGTTTAATCTTTCAATTGGTTTAATAGGATTAAATTGATTCATAATAAACGGTTAAATATGTAACAAATGTATCTATAAGGGACCTTTTGGTTTAGACGGCTTCTGGCTAGGATAGGATACTTAAGTTGATGGAAACTTTGCACCCCTACCTGGATTAGATAGATTTGTTACATGCATGCAAGTTTGATCAAAGTCTATTAAAAAGTATAATGAGACTTCAATCGAAATTGTTTAATCATCAAAGACAAACGTTGTTTTGTTTTAGCAAATTAAACAAACACTTAGATAAAATAAGCAGCCAGATTTTTTCCTAAATTAATTAACCCTAGGTAAAACACTCAGTGGGAGGAAAATGTGGTATACGATACTTCATTTTATCCTTTACACGTTTCTCCCTATAAATTCACATCGTGAGATCTACACTTGGCCTCGAGACACCATAGGTGTCCCCCTACGGGTGGAATTTGGGTTGGTCAATAACAAGGTGAATGGAGAGAGTGTTTATAGTAACTGGGTGATGGACATGTGATAGCACATCCCTCGGTCTCTCTCATTAGGTATAATAAAGTTTCATGCATTGCCTCGTGGCATCGTGAGTGTCCCCCTAAAGAATGGTAGTATTGCATGACGTTTTATTCAATCTTAAGACATGGATAGGGTTGCTTTAGTTTCATGTCCCAATCAGTTTTTCCTACAGTTGGCTCACAGGGCAAAATTCTAGAAGCTAAAATGAAGGGTCACACTTATAAGAATTGTTAAGGATGTTAATAAATTATGGACCGAACAATGGTGACTGTTAGTTACAGTGACAAGGTGTCGTTTCTATCTAATGGTTGAGAATGTCTCATTTCAGTTAAGAGGCACTTGATCACCCTAAGGTGACTTTTGTCCTGCCTCACTAAAACATCATTGCAAAATAGATGTAACTTAGGGTACACTAGACTATTTTGCTAAAAATCTGATTGGTTGTCTTAAAAGTTCTGTTGCAAGTAGACTAAATGTAAATAATTTGTTCTTTTTTTAGAAATTACTTGAATATGGCTACTGCTACTCTAAATTTACTCGCCACTGATAAATTAAAGGGAGAGAATTATACTAGTTGGAAAAACACAATCAACACAATACAAATCATCAATGATCTTCGTTTTGTCTTGATGGAGGATTGTCCTCCCATTCTAGCTCTTAATGCCCTCAAAACATTCGGGAAGATTACGAGTGTTGGACACGGGCAAACGATAAGGCCCGAGCATATATCTTGGCTAGTCTTAATGAAATCTTGGCCAAGAAGCATGAGCCCATGCTCACAGCTCGTGAGATCATGAAGTCCCGAGGGGAATGTTCGGAAAACCATATGCACAACTCAGGCATGACATTCTAAAGCACATCTTCAGTATGCAAGAAGGGGCATCTGTTCGAGAACATGTTCTCAATATGATTGTCCACTTCAACGTGGTGGAGATGAATGGGTTGAGCATCTATGAAAATAGTCAGGTTAGCTTCATTTCAGAATCATTACCTGAAAGTTTTCTTCATTTCCGTAGCAATGCTATTTTGAATAGAATTGACGACAACCTAACCACTCTAGTCAATGACCTACAGAACTTTTAGTCCTTGATGAAAAATAAGGAACGAAAGGGTGATGAAAATTTTGCTTCATCTTCTAAGAAGTTCCACAGAGGTTCGGCCTCTAAGACTAAGTTTGTACCTTCTTCCTTTGGCAGCAAAAAGTGGAAGAAGAAGAAAGGTGGAAAGAGGAAAGCTAACCCTGTAGTTGCTGCTCGAAGAGGTAGAAAACCCATCAAGGCTGCAAAGGGAATATGTTTCCATTGCAATCAAGATGGTCATTGGAAGAGGAACTACCCCAAAACTTGGTGAAAAAGAAGAAGGCTAAGCAAGGTAAATATGATTTACTTGTATTGAAAACCTACTTAGTGGAGAACGATGATTCTGCCTAGATTATAGGCTCTGGGGCCACGATCCATGTTTGTTCTTCATTTCAGGGAATTAGTTCCTGGCGGCAGCTTGATGCTGGTGAGATGACAATGCAGGTTGGAACTAGGCACGTCGTCTCAGCTGTGGTAGTGGGAGGCCTCCGATTGAATTTACAAAACAAATTTCTTATCTTAGAAAATGTTTATGTAGTTTTTTATTTAAAAAGGAACCTTGTATCTGTAAAGTGTTTGCTTGAACGTTTATATAATATCAACTTTCTTTTTAATAAAGTGTTTATTTCTAAGAATGGTGTTGATATTTATTCTGCAAAACTGAAAAACTGCAAAGACCGTTAGCAACTAACGTCCTCCATAACACAGAAATGTTTAAGACTACAGTAACTCAACATAAAAGGCTTAAAATTTCTCCTAAGAAAATGCCCAACTTTGGCACCTAAGACTAGGACACATCAATCTCAATAGGACTGAGAGGTTGGTGAAGAATGGACTTCTAACTAAGCGAGTTAGAAGAAAATTCTTTATCTTTGTGTGAGTCATGCCTTGAAGGCAAGATGACCAAGAGACCTTTTACTAGAAAGGGTCACAAGGCTAAAGAACCTTTAGAACTAGTACCTTCAAACCTCTATGGTCCGATGAATATAAAAGCTAGGGGAGGTTACGAATATTTCATCATCTTTACTGATGATTATTCAAGATATGGGTACACTTATTTAATGCAACATAAATCTGAATCTTTTGAAAAGTTCAAAGAATTCAAGGATAAAGTTGAAAATGCATTAAACAGAACGACTAAAACATTTCGATCTGATTGAGGTGGAAATTTTATGGATTTAACATTTCATAATTATTTGATAAATCATGGAATAGTATCTCAACTCTCAGCACCTAGTACATCTCAGCAAAATGGTGTATCAGAAAGGAGAAATCGAACCTTGTTGGACATAATTCGGTCTATGATGAGTTATGCTTTCTTACCTGACTCGTTTTAGGGTTATACAGTAGAGACTATAGCGTACATTTTGAACTGCATTCCATCCAAAAGTGTTGCTAGAACACCTTTAGAGTTATCGAATGGTCGCAAAGCTAGTTTACGTCATTTCAGAATTTGGGGTTGGCCAACACATATGCTTGAGGTTAATCCTAAGAAATTGGAACCACATTCAAGATTGCGCCTATTTGTAGGCTACCCAAAAGGAAGTAGAGGTGGTAACTTCTTTGATCCTAAACAAAATAAAGTGTTTGTATCGAAAAATGCTACTTTTCTTGAAGAAGGCCATATAAGGGAGAACAAGCTCAGAAGTAAGATTGTGTTCAATGAAATTTCCAAAGAAACTACTGAATCCTCAACAAGAGTTGTTGAAGATCCAGTACCTTAACAAGAGTTGTTGAAGTAGGATCATCTAGTAGGTCAAATCCACCTCAAGTGTTGAGGGAACCTCGATGTAATTTGAGGGATATGAACCCATATTTTCGCTATATGGGTTTAAAAGAAATCCTTGCTATGGTAGCTGATGGTGAAGTTGAGGATCCAATGTCTTACAAGAAGGCATGGAGGATATTGACAAAGATGAATGGATCAAAGCGATGGATATCGAAATGGAGTCTATGTACTTCAATTCCATATGGGATCTTGTAGATCAACCTGATGGGGTTAAACCTATAGGTTGTAAATGGATCTACAAGAGGAAATAGGGTGCTGATAGGAAGGTGTGAACCTTCAAGGCTAGATTAGTGGAAAACCCGAGGATAGAAAGTTGACTATGAGGAGACTTTCTCACCTATTGCCATGTTTAAGTCTATCCGGATCCTCCTGTCCATTACCTCATATTATGACTATGAGATTTAGTAGATGGACATCAAGACTACTTTTATGAATGGCAATCTTAAGGAGAACATTTATATGGAGCAGTCTGAGGGATTCATAATCCAAGATCAAGAGCAAAGTTTTGTAAGCTTAATCAATCCATTTATGGACTGAAACAAACTTCTCGATCTTGGAACATAAGGGTTGATACTACGATCAAATCTTATGGCTTTAACCAAAACATTGATGAGCCTTGTATATACAAGAAAATCATCAACAGTTCAGTAGTTTTTCTAATGTTATATATAGATGATATCCTACTCATTGGAAATAATGTAGGTGTACTGACTGAAGTTAAAAACTGGCTATCGAATCAATTCCAAATGAAAGATTTGGGAGAGGCTCAGTTTATTCTAGGTATTCAGATCTTTGGAGATCGAAAGAACAAAATGCTAGCTCTTTCTCAGGCATCGTATATTGACAAGATGCTTGTCAAGTATTCGATGCAAAATTCCAAGAGGGGCTTATTGCATTTCAGGCATGGAGTGATATTGTCTAAGGAACAGTGTCCTAAGACACATCAAGAGGTTGAGGAAATGAGACGGATCCACTACGCTTCGGCTGTTGGCAGCCTGATGTATATGATGTTATGTACGGGATCTGACATCCTCTATGTAGTGATGATAGTCAATAGATATCAATCTAATCCAAGATTAGATCACTGGACCGCCGTTAAAAACATCCTCAAGTATTTATAGAGAACGAAGGACTACATGCTGATGTATGGTTCTAAGGACTTGATCCTTATGGGATACACAGACTCTGATTTTCAAATTGATAAGGATTCTAGGAAATCCACATCAGGATCAGTGTTCACTCTTAACGAAAGTGCAGTAATATGGAGAAGCACCAAGAAAGGGTACATCGCTAACTCCACTATGGAGGCTGAGTATGTAGTAGATTGTGAAGTTGCTAAGGAAGCTATTTGGCTTGGGAAATTCTTGACTGATCTGGAAGTTATTCCAGACATGTCTAAGCCCATCACACTTGTGATGCTGTGGCTAATTCTCGAGAGCCTAGGGGTCAGAAGCACAGGAAACATATAGAGCAAAAGTATCATCTCATCCGAGAGATTATGCATTGAGGGGACGTGATTGTCATGCAAATAGCTTCGAAGCACAACGTTGCTGATCTATTTACAAAGGCCCTCATGGCTAAGCTATTTGAGGGTCACCTGCAGAATATGGGTCTATGGGACAGGCCACGTCTAGACTATGGTAAGTGGGAGATTTATACTGGGCATGTGTTATGTCCTAGTTTATTATTTGTGTACTTTGTATTTTTTACTATATTGTACACCCTACTAGCTTTAGGTCAAGTGGGAGATTGTTGGGGTTGATGCCCTAAATCTCCTAGGGTCATATAGTTTGTAAATGTATTGAATAAACTCATCCTGGTGACACTACGTGTATGGCCCATTTTGTAGGTGTTACAATTGTTGTAAAGTGTGACAAATGATCTTATCCGGATCATTCATGTATAGACAGGTGAGCGGTGATATTCTATACAAAGGAGTTTGTATAAGACTGGACCACGAAATGTTTAGTCTCATTATATAACAACGTTAATAATAGAGACTTACATTTCAACATGATGACCATAGGTAACATGACCTGAATCTTGAGTGAGTTGTCAACTCCTGCCTATAAGGTCGGATTTTTTATTTGTATGGGTGAGAGTGGCCAAATTGTTGACTCAAAAAGCCTACCATATTGGGGATTCGTCTCATTGAGAAACTGGGAACATAGCTACACAAGAAGGATTTCACTCTTTCCCTGAGGTTGGGGTAAGTAGATAAATTGCTCCCTTAAGGGCTGATTCCGAGGCTTGAATAATGTGGCCCCACACTGTCTCCTAGCCTGAGAGGAGTTTAGTCATAGTTAGACTATGATTTATTGTTTATTAAAGGGATTAGTGGTACTTAAGGTGTTAGATGTAACTATAGGGGCAAAACGGTAATTTTGGCCTAGTTTTACTTACGAGCAATTTGTGAAGGATCATCTACTGCTAATTGATTATATTCAATGCACACAAAAATATATCTGCAGTGTGAAGAATGTAGCTATCGGTCGTTAATGGAGCGCCCGATAGTTAACAAATGGTGAATAATTTAATTAAAGAGTTTGATTAATTATTCATGTACCATTGAAGCTTCAGGCTACAGATCCATGAGATCCCCTTGGTAACTCAATAGGATTAAATGAGAATCAATTTTTGGATCTATTTGAATCGTTCAAATGAATAGAGAGATTTAATTATATATGATATAATTAATTTATTTTAATGAGATAGAATTATTATAATGTATTTGATACATTGTAGCTTTAGTGAGAGGAAATAAATATTTGAATATGATTCAAATATTATTAATATGAAATAGATTCATAATTATTAAATTTAATATAAATGTCCAAATAAGAAAGAAAAGAAACTATAGGTTATATTGTATATGACACAATATTAAAACTATAGATTATATATTATATTTGATATAACATATAATTTAATATATATCATATAACATTTAATAACTGATAGTTGCATTCTTTACACTACAGATATATTTATGTGTCCATTGGATATAACCAGTCAACATAACGATGACCCTTCACAAATTGCTCGTAAGTACAGTTGGGCCAAAATTACCGTTTTACTCCTATAGTTACATCTAACTCCTTAAGTACCATCGATCCCTCCAATGAACAATAAATCATAGTTCAAGTATGATTAAACCCCTCTCCAACCAGGAGAGGGTGTGGTGTCACACCCCACTCTAGATTACCCTCTTAACTTGGATGGAATGGTGACTGTAGCAGTTACCAACCCTTTTGCTGGCACTTACTGCCTATCTAACCTGTTAAATTTTGCTTAAACCCTGAATACGTACATATCATTAATATACGAACATATTAACTTAGAACTTAACACATTTACTTTACAGGGTTTCACAGCATTGTTCATACATGAATATTACAACTTAGTGAGCCCCAACTAGAATACTAGTCACTAGACAGACACATGTGTACTAACTAATACATGTTTTCAATTACGCTTCCTTCAACCTGTTTCTTTGAGTGGCAGAGCAGCAATAGAAAAGTCTTTTGGGAACTGACCGTTACCTGAAAGGAAAACATTTGAAAATATGAGCTAGAAGCCCAGTGAGTGACTTAATAAAAACATAATACTGGAACTAAAATATGCCAAGCAACGTGTACATAAAACCTTTAAAACCATTGTATCTGAAACTTGAATCTTAGTTGAGAATGAACATCCATCGCTCTAATTCCTAACGCCAAGCAATGGCCAGATGAGACCCCTACTTCAATCTTTTCATACTGAACTATGGCTAGGAGAGACCCCTACGTCGATCTCTTTAAATATGCCGATGCCTCTAAACATAAACATTGATAACTACTCTTAAACACCATTAAACATCATTCTTCTCTAGTTGAGAACGAGTATACATCGCTCTAGCTCCCAACGTCTGTTACCAGCCAAGAAACCCATACTTCGGCCTCCCTTTACTGGTATATGGCCTAGGAGACCCATACTTCGGCCTCTCATTCAAAACTATCTATGTGCATGTGGAGTTTTCTAAGTACCGTCAACACCTTAAGTACATTTACTCAGATGCCTTCCTTACCTTCAGCATCCAGCTCACCTAAGCTATCAAGTTCTCGATGAGCATTAAAAAAAATAGTTTTCAAATATAGCATAGTAATCTCTTTAGGATACCTTCCCTACCTTCAGTATCCTTTTTCATTGTGTTTAGGAATAGCAATGCATATACTTTGACAACCTTAGGTATTTAAAACATAGTACATCAAGCTTCATTCAACCTTAGCTATAATCCTAACGCATGCTTCATACTTTGTAAAATAAGTTGGCTTAAATCATGTTGAACTAGCTTGTAAAAACCATTAGCATGTGTTAGACATGGAAAACATACTTGGAAAACTCATACATTAGTAAACATCATGTGTTGGTCATGCTTTCAATCATAGAAATAAGTTGCTTGAAATCACATAAAACTTAGCATGAGAATAACAATGCAAAACATAAACTTTATCATTTGGAAACATTAGTCACTCATAGGTCCTTCAAGTTTGCTTCCTTAAGGCTTGATAGACTTTTCCAATGGGCGTTGAACCTACACGTATAAGCATACTACTTAGTGTTTATATTAGCCTTCCTTTTAGGCCTACTCAATAAATCAAGCTCACATGCCAACCATCACATTGTGCCTCCAACCATTCATTTTGATGGTTGGACACTTAGCCAATTTGGAGGGATTGGGTGTCAAAAGAATGCACTCTTTGATCACCCACACTCCCTACACTTAGAAAAATTTTGGAGCATCAAACTGCAGATTCAATTTCAACAATTCATACCTAAATTTTAAGAACTCATCTCGAAGAACTTCCTTCTACAAACTTGCTTAGAATCAAGTTAGCAACAATACCCTAAAATTTCAGCTCGAAATTTCACGTCGTTTGATCTGGAGATTCAAACCTTCGTCCTTAGCCCCAATTCAAACAGCTGCCTGCTTGTTCAACAATTTCCAGTTCAAATTTCAAAAATATATAACTCGATTTTCAGGCCTCATCTTAAAAAGTTTCATTCTATAAAGTTGTTTATAACTGAGTTAAAAATATTACCTCAAAGTTTTAGCTCAAAAATCTTCGTGATTCGTCCTGGACCTTCAATTATTTTCTGATGACCTAGATTCACTTGAGAAACGAACGCTTCATCTTTATTTTGCTCCTCCGGCCTTATTCCAGCGAGTTTTCCCTCCAGAAGCACAACCACAGAAAATAGACTCATGGAGATTTCGAATGCCACTAGAATTATAGAAATAGCCCAAGTAATTTGTTCAAACCAATAAATGAAATTGGCCTTTCTGCTTACCACCGGCCAAAATCCTGCATGAAATCTCCTTGGTCCACTTAGCCCATTGATGAAGATTAATGGTTGAGATTCAACAAATATTTCCTTTAAATTTTATATCCTATTGTAGTATTTAATAATTTACTTGATGTGTATAACATTTTTCTTTTGAAAGAAAAATTCTTAATTTTCCACTTTCTCTATTTTGGGAATTCCAAAAAATTTAGTTCTACATTTTAATTAACCTCTCTCCTTAGTATAGTTAACCCACATTCAAAATTCTTCACCGACTCGTGTTTCATTTCTCATCTCCAAGTCCATTATGTGAGCTCCATCCTTAGCCAACATTTAGTGAAATTCAGTCGATCAATTCACCCTTCATTCACTTTGCCACCTAGGTCATCTATCGCACCATGACTTCCTTCTTTCTTCTATAATTCATAAGACATGATTTCATCATAGCTCATTAGAAGACATCACATTACCTACTCTTACTTAAAGTAATTAGGGTTTGGATTTTACATGTGGCGCCACATTGTTCAAGCCCCGGAATCAACTCTTAAGGGAGCAATTTATCTACTTGCCCCCGACATTGGGGAAAAAGTGAATTTCTTTTTGTGTAGCTGTGTTCCCAACTCCCCAATTAGACGAATCCTCAATATGGTAGGCTTGTTGAGTTGGAAATTTGGCTACTCTCACCTATACAAATCAAAGGACCACCTTCATAGGCAAGAATTCATAAATCACTCAGGATTCAGGTCATGTTACCTATGGTCATCTTGGTGAAATGTAAGTTTCTATTATGAACCACATTATATAATGAGACTAAACATTTTCTGGTTCAGTCTTATACAAACTTCTTTGTATAGAATATCTCCACTCAAATGTTTTCACATGAATGATCAGGATCAGATCATTTGTAGTACTTTACAACAATTGTAACATCTACAAAGTGGGCCATACTCGTAGTATCACCAGGATAAGGTATCTAGCCTTATCCAACTACTATAGACCATTTAGGGTATCACTTAAACATGATCCACTCGTATATCTCTACATACATGTTTAGGGTATCACCTAACCTTTGATGTTAGTTTATTGGTTTGTGGTTAATGCAACTTATTTTGGAATAAAACATCACATATTTTATTACATAAATAAAATGTTTGTACATTACAATTACAAACTATGAGACCCTATGAGATTTAATGCATCCACCCTAACAATAGCGTTGAGTTGGAGCGTTGGCATGGCATTGTGACACTGGTTGCTTGTCCCAGAATTGATGCTTACTACCTTTCAGCGTCACATAAGGGTCAAAGGAGGGTTGCAACACTCCCCTCAAGGGCAGTTTGGTAATTTTGATGTATTCTCTCAATATGGTGCATCCAACTCCCATTTTTCGTTCTTTTTGGCTAAGTTTGCATCCTAACAAAACACTCGCTCTTTAGGATCAATTTAATTACATATAAGACAAATAAAGCATAAAAATTTATTCAATTTGATAGGATTAAGGACATAAAATTAGCTTTTTTGTAAAGCTAACAAACATCCCCAACTTAGATCTTGATCGTCCCGAGAAAGGTCATAAAATTCAATCATGCAATCAATAAAGTATTGTTCACTCTATTTAACGATCCATAACTCAAGTCTTTACAACCTTTCGAGCTACACAATAAATCACATAACAACCCAAATTCAAACACTCAATTAAGGTTCATTGTAAAAGATACTTTTGCAATCAAATTCATGTATACTTGAACACTAAGGCCATGAAATTTTTTTTCATAAATCAAAGAATGCTCGAAAAAGTTTTATCCTACTCCCATTTCATATTTCCTATACTCTGGCATGGTTATCAGCCCAAGAAATACTGTTCTTACTAATCAAAGAGCAACACTTAGCTAAGAGTGCCTATAACTCACACACACAAAACTTAGAAGACATTAATTTTACCTAGAGGGCTAGCTTTTACACTCGACCATTGGGAACTAAACACTCTTTTCTCACAGGCACTAACTAAACATGACGAAGGTAGCTCTTTTCTCCTCTATCCATGCACACACGCCACATTTTTTTGCAGGTAAGCTAGCTTTTGCCTTTTTTTTCACAATATGCTTACATTATTTTAGCAACTCCTCTTTATTTTTCTTTAATAGCACCCTAGGCCACTATTTCTCATTGTCTAATTTTACATTTAGGCACTAAAAGACTCCTAAGCTAAAATTCGAGAGAGATTTTACTCTCAGGCACTAAAGGTTATTCTTAAGCTAAAATTTGAATATGTAGGTCCATGGGTTTTCATGAAAATATTTTTTTAGAAAGAGGTCAAAATCATGAAAGAATTTATTTTCTTGTAAGCATAAAACTCAGTGAGTGTATCATCAACTTATCATTGAAAGGAAATGAAAAATAAAACGAACAGATAATGCAAACACTCAAACAAATTTTCAACATAGAGGTTCTTATCTCATTTCATAGAAACAAATGAAAAATATTCAGATCATGATAAGTGGAGCTCAGATGCTCAAGGTTAACCAGAGATCACATGGATAAAAGAACCAATTCAATTATAAAAAAGAATTCAGCAGCGGTGCTTCAAGTATACCAAGTATTCAGCTATCCAATAAATAAATAAATAAAACGTATATGCTATGCACAAAATCAGAAAATAAGTAGCATGCTTCACACCCACCCCCAACTTAAAAAATATGCATGTTTAGTGCAAAATAGGTGTCGATATTTCTTTCTTAACCAAGAAAATGAAATTTTATAATGCTTAAAGGACTACTAAAACTAATACGTAGTTAATGCTTAAGGTTAATTCGAAGACATGCGTTCATGATAGGGGCATCAATCCAACACATAAAAGCAAGTCTAAATAAACAAGATTCATGAAAAACATAATTCTGAATTAAAACATAGAATTAAATAGAAAACTCATCAAAATACAAGGAACGCTTGATTCAATAACTAAATGAAAGATTACCTCCCCGATTCATAGACAAACCGATGGGATACGTTCCAATACACGTTCATAATCCGAAAATAAATTAAAAACTAACTTAAAGATAATAAAAAAATGAAGGGAATAGAAGAAGAAGGATGTCGGACTTCAGCCTCCATGCATTTAGCTCCTAATTTCAGCATATTGCCCAAAAATTCAGCATATTCTGACCTAAGGCCGAGGAGAGGGATTTATAAAAATCAATGCAGTGTTGCAATGCCTGGAATAGTGTTGCAATGCTGATGCGGAGAGAGGGAAGCATCGACGTTGAATTCCAACGCTTGGTTGTGTACGCGCTCAACTCCATGTCCGTCAATTGTTGCAGCGTTGCAATGCTCTAAAGAAGCGTTGCAACACTGATGCTTCTACCTCCAAGTGTTGGAGTGAAGTGTCAGGATGCGTTGGGACGTTGGCGGTGATGAAACTTCAGAGTGTCGCGACGCTTGGAGTAGCATTGCAATTGCGTCCACTGTGAGATACTCTCTACTCGCTACTCGATCTTTGTTCACTCGGTAGCGTTTTCTTGATTACTTGACAACCTTTTACTCAATGGTACTCGATGATGCTCGATGGCTAATCATAGTCGTTGGAACTCGATGGCATTTTGGTCTTTTCAACTTCTTTGAAGCCCGGATGTTCAAACTAAGTCAAAATTGCTTCAAATTAACCATATTCTTCACCAAATGGTTAATTCTACCTCTTGGTTGCTCGATTACTACAAAATAGTGAAATAAACACATAAAATCCACTAACAAACCCAAATTAAGTTAGAAATAATAGCTCTTTTTGACAGCTAACAAAGTGGAAGTAAGAGGTCGATCCCAAGGGAACCTTTATTAATTGGCCAAAAATAACCTTTAAATTAAAAAAAATAGCAATTCGGGGGGGGGGGGGGGGGGTGAGGGATTTGTTTGTAAAGAAACTAAAAACTAACTAGAATGAAGATAAAAGCAATTTGTAATACAAAGTTACTATTTTCTTTAGTTAAGAATTGATAGAAGAAGATTCTTGTGAAATCTTGTTACTAGGTGTAATCCTATCATTGTTCTTGAATAAATACATTAAATAATCCAATAAGGAAAAACCCTTAAAGACCCATATAGCCAATTAATATGAAACATATCAATTAGCCCCAATCTAAGTCAAAAACACTTCCACATAGCATTTATCATGCTCTTTTCTTCAATTGCTTTAAAAACAAAGGTTATCATGATTATGACATTGAAAAAATACATTAGAGTAAATTTTAAGAACGATTGAATGAATGTTCTAAATTAAGAAATTCAAGAGTTAAATTTGGAAAAAATTAACACAAGAAAACTTAATTTTTGTAACCTCTCACCATTATGCAATAGTGCCAAGCAAGAGTTACATACAAGAAATCAATAGAAACAAAGTGTCAATTATCCTCCATTAATTTCAATTTAAATTCAGCCTAAGAACATTCAACAATGCAGAAAATTCAAGAAAATATATAAACGAACTCAAGAATTTAAATCTAGATTTAAGATTTCCCAAGAAATACAATTATCTAGCCATAGAATTGAGAAGTTTTGAAAGAAATCCTTGAACAATAGATGCAATCCATGAATAATTTCACAAAGAAGACTTATGAAATTTCAAGAAATCTTTCAATACAAGAACAAATTCGTGAAATTTCACTAATTTTGATCTCAGACTCTCTCGCTATAAAAAAATATATGAATTTTTCTTGTTCTCCTCTCTCTACTGAAAATGAAAGAAAAGTTTTTATATTCGCCTCTGTAGGGTCGCGACGCTATTGATAACGTTGCAGAACTAAATCGTAAAAATGATAAGAAGCGTTGTGTGAGGGTTAAGACGCTTGGTTGACGCTGGGTTGCACAAGGTACGCACATGTGGACAATTTTATCAATCTCCAGAGCATTGCGACGCTCTTGCCAGCGATGCAACTCTGTCCTGTTTTGCAGCAAATGAGTGCATTTTGTCCTTTAGTGTTGAGTTAGTGTCAGACTTAGTTGTGGAGGGAGCGTTGCAATGCTCCAAGTATTGCTAAAGCTTGTTGATTTGTTTCTTTCAAGGGGCAAAATGGTAATTTTTCATGGCTCTTCTTCTAAAGTGATTCCTTTGGTGTAGTTTAGCTCGATTTAGCTTCAAATTCTTTGAAATAACTCCATTTTAAGCAAATAATTGAAGTATAATTGAGGGAATTAACATACAAAACATAGCTCTTTTAGGACCTATCAATGCGTTGTCCTCAATGTTTTGCAAAGTTAAAATTCATGCAAAAGGACAAAGAGAGAGAGAGCTAGGGGAACAGAAAAAATCCCCTGGATTTGAATATGAGCATGAATTTGGGGAAAGCTTCACGACGAAGAGCCAAAAAAATATAATTTCCTATAAAGAGAAAGAGAATTATCAACATTCTTTTAGTTATTGCTTTTTTTTTTCTTTTATTTTATTGTTGAAAAATAAAAGAGTGAAACAAAAGAAATAAAGAAAAGAAAATGAAAGCAGACAAACTTAATGCATGGCTGCCTCTAGAAAGCACAAATTTTTATCGTCGTTTGCTTGAAATTGGGTGAGGATGGGCTTAAGTGAATGATGGTGAAGTCAAAGCCAAGCTCGAGAGAACAAGGTTCACTTCCCCTTCATTGAAAATCTTGAGACGGTGCCCATTCACCTTGAATTCCTTTCCAATGTCTAAGCTCCTAATCTCAATTGCACCATAGGGAAAAAGATTATAACTGACCAAGCCACTTGTAGTTAAGCTTACCTGGTATGAGATGGAGGCGCGAATTGAAAAGCAACACCTTTTGACTGACCTTGAATTCCTTCCTTATGAGAACCTTATCATGAATCAGATTTGCTTTTTCCTTGTAGAGTCTAGAGTTCTCATAGGCTTTAAGTCTTAACTCTTCTAACTTTTGCAGTTCTAGAAGTCTTTCCTCACAAGCTTGGGTTTAACTCATGTTCCATTGTTTCACTGCCCAGTAGGCTTTGTGCTCGATCTCTACCGGTAAATGACACACTTTTCCATAGACAAGTTTGAAGGGCGTCATCCCAATGAGACTTTTGTAAGCTGTCTTATTTGCCCAAAGAGCAATATTTTCTTTTGAGGTTGACCGTCTTTTCAAGGATACTATTTACCTCTCGACTGGATATCTTGGCTTGACCATTCGTCTGAGGATGGTAAGGAGTGGAAACTCAATGTTGGACTCCATACTTCCTCAGAAGAGCTTCAATGGTCTGGTTGCAGAAGTGGTAACCTTGATTGCTGATTATAATGCGTGGGATACCAAACCTGGAAAATATGTTAGCCTTAAAAAATCCTGAAAGAACAACAGCATTTTTCATCCTAGTGGGGGTAGCCTCAACCCACTTTGACACATAATCGACGACTAACAAAATATACAAATATCCATAAGAAGAGGAAAAAGAACCCATAAATCCATGCCTCAAACATAAAAAACCTCACAGAAAAGAATTGAGTTAAGTGGTGTTTCATTCTTCTTAGAAAGAGATCTTGACCTTTAACGTTTCTCACAAGATTAACAATATGCATAATAGTCAGCAAATAAAGAGTTCTAGATCAAACCACTATCTAAGGCCTTCATAGCAGTTCTCTTAGGGCTAAAATGGCCACCACATGCCAGCTCATGAAAGAATGATAATACTAATTCGAATTCTTCATCTGTGACACACATTCTATTGATTTCGTCAGAGTAAATATTCCAAAGGTAAGGTTGATCCCAAACGAAGTATTTAGAGTCACTACACAATTTAGCTCTCCTAGAAGTAGACTAATGTCACCAGGAAATTAACCATGTCAACATACCATGATATTGATGTTGTTATCTAGAACAAGTACTCGTAAGGAAATTCCTCTTGCATAGGTGTAGGATCTTCTTCTTGCACTATCCTGCTCAAGTGGTCTACTACTGAATTTTCTGCCCCCCTCCTATCCTTCATGATTAAGTTAAATTCTTGAAGGAGATGAATCCACCAAACAAGTGAAGGCTTGGCCTCCTTCTTGGTCATGAAGTACCTAAGGGCAGGATGGTCAGTATAAATTGTAATAGGAAAACCAAGAATATAACATCGAAATTTTTAGCCAAAAACTCTTTTTCAGTCATGGTGTAGTTGGTTTGGGTAGGATCGAGGGTCCTTATTGTAAAACATATGACACGGCTCTTCTTGTCAATTCGTTGTCCCAAAACTGCTCCTACTACTAAATTACTAGCATCACACATAATCTCGAATGGGTTGTCCCATCATGGGGGCTGAAGAATTGGGGTAGTGGTAAGCTTTTCCTTCAAAGTGTCAAAGTCCTTCTTGCGCTCCTTATCAAACTCAAATGAAACATCTTTCTGTAGCAATGTGGATAGAGGAAGAACCAACTCCGAAAAGTCCTTGATAAAACCCCTGCAAAAACCTACACTACCAAGAAAATAACAAACTTCCTTGATACATGTAGGATGGGGAAAGTTAGCAATAACATCTATCTTAGCCTTATCTACTTCAATACTTTTAGCAGAAACTAGATGTATTAGCACAATGCCATAGGAAGCCATAAAATGACATTTTTCTAATGGAATGTACAAGCATACAACGGTAGCAGTCAAAATCTTTAAGCACTCTAATTACATTTAATTTGAGTTCTAAAAGCATGCATGAAAATAATTTTCAAAGAAGAACGTTTCAAAACTAATACCTTTGAAGAAATCCACCAAATCCAAATTGCTCTCCACGAATTTGAGTTGCAAATCAACAGTGGACCACCAAGAAATCTTCTGTATTATTCTCCAACTTGGATTTGAGTGGTGGAACTCTAGATTAAGCTTAATTAGGAAAGGGAGGAGAGGGTTTGATAGAGAAGGTCAGAATTTCTATAGAATTTCGCAAATTTAGCATACATCCTCTCTTCAATTCCAAAATTCAAGCTTTTGTTCTTTGAACTCATGCAAGGACTCAAGGATAATGCTTATTGACATCAATTGGCACTATCATAGTGGGATAGGTGTTGAATCCACCAAGCAACTCAAAATGTGGATTTTTCCACTAAATCAAATTAATTTTCAATTTTCAATTGATTTAATTCAAAATTAATTAAACATAAAATTCCATTTTAAAATTGAATTTAAAATTGAAAAGTATTTTGATTTTAATTAATTAAACAAACTTAATTAACTAAATAATAATTTAATATTAAATATTAACTTAATTAAAAATCTATACCATACATGAATCCTATTCATGTAATTAATATTTAAATTAACATTTAAATATTTTAAACACTCCAATTACGTTTAATTTTGATAAACGTTAATTATATTGAATATAATTACCCAAACCCTAATTTGAAATTGAAAAATTCTAATTCAAACCCTTTTTCAAACTGAATTTCCAAATTGAATTTGAACGCTTCAAATTTACTCAATATACTAATCCAAGATTTACGAACTAGTTAAGGGACCTTATGGATCTATAGATCATGAGCTCCAACAATTTGAGATTAATTGGCTAAACACGTTAACTACCGAGACACCACTATAGTGAAGGAACTCTTAATGAAGAGCATCCATGAGCATATTTGGATCTTTCCGATTTCATTGTGACAGAAAAACGACACATGCATCCTAACAGATAGTTATGCAAATAAATACTAATTAACGGCATGCCTTGAACAACAAAATACAAGGGAAAGAGTTCTCAAAGCAGTAGAAGAACCTCTACACGCTTTATTGCCTAGCAAATCAGTCGGCTGCGGCAACACGATCGTCTACATGAACGACAACAACACGAATGGCAGCAACACGAACAAGTAAACAGTGGGGACGACACCACCAGTTGGAGCCCTTGGTATTCTCTGAGTGAGAATCCAAAGTGTGGTCTTTGGTGAATTTGGTATAGGTAGGAGAAAAGACAGATCGTGTAGACGATAAGCAAATGGGAGAGAAAGAGTTATCGTATAGCAAGGATGCTTATCGTTTAGATGAAGCTACACAATCGTGTAAACTAAGCAATCATATAATAAAAGGTAGATGATCGTTTAGAAAATGCGGCACACTATGAGATCATTTAGAAAAGCTAAGCGATCGTTTAGGGAAAGATGTGCGATCGTTTAGGCATTGGTGTGCAGTCGTTTAGATGATGAGGTACTATCGTTTAGGCTCTCAAGCTAGGCGATCTTTACGTTTTCACACCGATTGTGAATTTTCGAACTCTTTGCCAAAATGAAACCAATTTTCATTTTATTCTTCGGTTACAATAACCGAATGCGGCTGCTCCCACTAATGCACATTTGAGAAGAATAATACGGCCAATTATCTCATAATTAATTAATATAATCATATTATATTCTTACCTTATAGTTTGATATCACATATCTACTATTGTAATTTCTCCTCCACTTGATATAAATCATATTTATATTTAATTTCCTCCAAAATAATGTATGTCATACATTTAGCCAATTATATCATATATAATTAACAGTTAAATTATATCATATATAATTGAACTCCTCTTGTCAATTTAAACATTTCAAACTGACCTAAACACTGATTCTCGACTTTATTCAAGCTACCCAGGGGACCTAATTGACCTGCGGCTCCAAGCTCCAATGGTACGTGAATAGCTGACTAAACTCAAATCCACCATCTGGTAACTGCCAGGTATTCCATTAAAGACCAACAGCTGAACTCTTCTTACCACAGATATATTTCTGTTTCCATCGGATATAACCAATCATGAGTATAATGACCCTTCACAGATGTTCGTACGTACAGTTGAGCCAATTTACCATTTTGCCCCTATAGTTACATCTCACTCCTTAAGTACCACTGATTCATCTAATGAACAATACAACATAGTCCAACTATGTATGAATACCTCTCGAGCAAAAAAAAGGTGTATGGCGCCACATCGTTCAAGCCCTGTTATCAGCCCTTAAGGGAGCTATCTATTTACTTACCCCTGCCTCTGGGAATAAGTGAATTCTATCTTGTGTAGCTGAGTTATCAGCTCCTAAATCAGACAAATCCCTAAAATGGTAGGTTTGAATCGACGACCTGGCCACTCACACCCATACAAATCAAAGGACCGCCCTCAATGGTAGGAGTTCCCAACTTACTCAAGATTGAGGTCATGTTACCTATGGTCATCCTAGTGAAGTGAAGTCTCTGTCATGAACGGTGTTATATAACGAGACGTTAACACTTCGTGGTCAGGTCTTATACAAACTCTTTGTATAGGATGCCCCCGCTCGCATGTCCCCTACACGAATGATCAGGATCAGACCATCTGTGACAAGTCAAAACACTTGTGACCATTTCACAGAGAGGGCTGCATCTGTAGCATTACCAGAATAAGGTTTCCCTCCTATATCCATATACTACAGACCATTTTGGTTATCACTAAAGGCATGATCCACTTGTATGTCACCACATACATTCTTAAGTTACATACAAATAACCAGGGATTTTATGTTTATTGGTTTGTGGTAAAGCAAATAAAACATATAACTTAGCAAAATCAAGATGTGAAGTAAATATCATATACTATACAACACAAACGTTCGTACAGACTATTTACAAACTACAGGATACGAGACTTTTGGGCATCAACCCCAACAATCTCCCACTTGTCCTAAAGCGAAGTAGGGTGTACATGAAACTAGTACAAAACAGTAAACTAGGGCATAAAAACCATTTTCCATTTTGTGTATTTTTCTATTATTAAATTCCAAATTTGATTTTAGAAAAACAATTTGATTTCCTAAATAAAAAATATTAAGTTTCCAAATTAATTTCATAAATTAATTTTATAATAAAATTAATAAATAATTATTTAAATAATTTAAAATTTTAATTAATTTAATATCAAATATTAAATTAATTTTACACAAATCCATCTTTATATATTTAAATCATATTTGAATATTAATTCTCTGATTCTGTTTAATTCTAATTTAAACGTTTCAAATTAACTTATCACACTACTCTTGAGCTAATCCATTTTCGAGCTAGTAGGGGGCTCGTGGACCTACAGATCATGGGCTCCAACGATCCGAGATTAAGCCCCATTTCTTAACTAATGGGTCACTCCACTAAAGCCCATAATTGAACTCCCCTCACTGCATATATATTATATCTACTCGATTTAACCATAATTAGTAAGTTAATTCTTCACAGGTTGTTCGTAATAACGGCTGGGTCAAATCCCTAATTTTCCCCTGAAATTACCCCTTGTTCAAGACCCAAAATCAGTACTTAAGGGAACAACCTCTTCTATACCTAACAACGGGTACGAGTGAATTCCACCCTATGTCCCTAGCTATCTATCCGATCTTACCCCTAAAATGGGAGGTTATTGAGTCAACCCTCTCCTATGCAAATCTAAATAATCCTGAAGAAATAGGAGTTCATAGTTAGCTCAGGATTAAGCTCAAGTTACCTAGGTTATCGCTTTGAAATAGTCAGTCTTAAACAATAAACAGCGTTATAAAATAAGAGTGACTAATTTCGTGGTTTGATCTTATACAAACCCATTTGCAACAGACACTCCCACTCTTCATGTCATAACATGCACGAATTAGGATCACATTGTTTGTAGCACTTTACAACTCTTTGTAACAACTATAGAGTAGGCCACATCCAATAGTGTTACCAGAATAAGGCACCCAACCTTATTCATATACTATAGATCATTTTGACTATTTACTCGAACATGATCCACTTTTATGTCTCCACATAAAGTTTAAGTACTCATGTAATAGTCAAGCAACTTTTAGGTTTATTGGATTTCTCATAAGTAATACTTCTATTCAATAACAACAATTTTCAAAATAAGTTCTATTATTTGCAAACCACGAGGTTTAGGACACAAAACCCAACAAACTCCCACTTGGACTAAAACTCCAGTGGTAACTTATATATCCAATATATAAGATTGAGTTTTTGAGTTTTATGCAGAAATACAATAAACTAGGGCATCCTATACCCATGGTTTACCATTCGGTATCCCATACCCGATATTTCTCCCACTTACCCTAGGTTATTAATCTGGTATTCCTATTCTTACTATGTGATTCTCAAACACTTTAGCGGAGGGAATCATTGTAAACATGCCAGTATACAATAGGCTTTTATTTAAACTATATGGCAATGAATCTTATTCTCAATGATGACCAAGAAGCACACTTTCCTCTCAGTACATTGAGGTACTCTTAACTCTTTGAGTAAGACGCGTTTGACCTATCTTAAGAACTCTTGTTAACATTCAGATCTAGAAATCTTTAAACTTTCTATGCTTTGAACTAGCCATTTTTAAATATCTGTATATTTGCAATTGGCTTTTAACAATTTGATTCTTAACAGAAGTTGTTATGAGATAGAACAAACATAATTTTCTTGAAAAATGAACATTTCATTCAGAAAAAAAATATACAATTTTTTATTTACAAGATCATAAAAGCAAGTACGATCAAGCAGCAACATCTCCCACTGGTTAAGCTGAGAAAGAAGTCCCTAAGAACTAGTTTTCCTATTTACCTTTCTCCGCTCTCTTCTCGGTAAGGTACTGAGGGCAACTTCTCTTCCAATGCCCTTCTTTGTTGCCGTGGAAACACTTCCCTTTCCAGTAGATTTATTCTTCCCTTTCCCTTTGCCCTTCTTCACGAGAATACTCTTACTTTTCGAAGAGGAGGCAACATCAGGCTTGGAGGACGTTCCTCTCTTCTCAGTAACAGTAGCATTTACTTCTGATTCCAGACATTTAATTCTCAACATAGTTTGGTAAGCCTGTAGCTCATTCAACAAAGTAGTCAAGCTGAATTCAATTTTATTCATCAATGCATTCGTACAGAATTGCAGAAAACTCTTCGGAAGAGATTCTAGAATAAAACAAACTCGACTTCTCTCGTCAACAACAACGCCATTTACTTCTGCCACATTGAAGTGGACCATCATGTCCAGGACATGTTCACGAACAGAGGCCCCTTCTTTCACGCGGCTTTTGTAAACGTACTTGATAGAATCATGCCTCAGGGAGGACGGTTGTCCAAACATCCCTCATAGAGATTCCATAATCTCTTTGGTCGTACCCATATCCTCACGTTTCTTTGCCAAAATATCAGATATGCTAGCGAAGATATAAGCACGGGCTTTATCATTCACCCTGATCCATCTATCATACGCACGGGCTTTATCATTCTCGAATAGTTCGATTTGTGTTAGAGCTTGAAATGCAAGGATAATCATCTGTCAAGACAAACCACAAATCGTCTATCACAAGTATCGTGTTTAAATTTAATTTCCAGGTACATAATTATCCCCGATCAGTTTATTGGATGCCAACAATTGTATTATTGAACTCATCATTTTAAAATTATAAACAAATTCTATAAGTGTATTGCTTTTAAATCTAATCAAGTTTTAGCAAATTAATAATACACCCAAGATTATTCTTTTGCAACGATACAAGAAAAAGACATTCTTGACTAAATACTATCTCCAGAATAACTCATATTCTGATAGTTATTTAGGTACCGCTTTTGGTCAGAAATTATTAACAATTAATAATTCTGTAAGTGTAACCCTCCATTTTCAGACGTCAGAGGGTGGCCCCAACTATGCTATTGAAGTGGAGAGTCAAAGTTGGAAATAGACCTAAGAAATCTTATCCATCTTTGGAGCTTGAGTTATTCCAAATCCTATGTTACAACCTTCCAAGGGGATAGCCGTCGTTAAACGACTAGCAAGTGGCCAATTAAAGCTAACTAGCAAGCGAAACATACGAATCTCACAGCCCAAACTAATGGAAGAGACCGTAGGATTTGTTGACACATATCCTTCACCCATTTACTATGAAGTACTTCCCCCGTTCACCTTGGTATTGACTCATAATTCCGCTTTCCGAATGGAGGTTAGTTCCAGGGTGACATGAAGCGTCATATGAATCTCACGGTGTGAACTATGTGGAGATGTGGAAGTTGAAATCATATACTTGATTTCTAATTGAACAAATTCCCCTTATTCATCGAAATCTAGATTTAAGCTAAAAAATACTTTCCGAATGGAGGTCACTTCCAGGGTGACACGAAGTACCGCTTAAATCTAGATTGTGAACTCTTAGAGACATAAGAGCTAAGAATAACATATCGTATATGTTATTAATCTCCAACTAAAGTTTTCAAATAACTTTATGATATAGAAGTTATTGGACTACCACTGAAATCTTCTATTAAAAGGGTAAATTTATATTTAGGTTCTTTTTCGGCTAATAAAAACAATCCTAAGTCTATGTGTTTTATCCAAGTATAACACTTATAAATGGATTTCAACTTACGATATCTAGGTGATAAACTATTTTATTACCTCACATCGCTCATGTATGCTCATAAAACTGGTTACCAACACTCAATAATTCGACTATAATCCCGAGATAGGAGGTGTTCCATAGATCATCAACTTAAATACCCCCAGCCTTCGACAGGATTATATACCTGTTGAGTTTGTAACCCGAGTTTTACAAGTTTAACGACCTATTTTAACTATTAAAATGAGTGGTTAACCTACGTGAGCATGCAACTATTCTTTGGTATGGATTTTAAACGTCTAACCCAATTTTATAACAGCTTATAAAACTTTAGACATAATAAACATCCATAACATACATAAAGGCATTCAATATTTAATAAAAAAATTATATTAAATAAAAGAAACCCTAACATGCATACTATGTATTATAACAAATTATAACATACTTTCAATGCATGTAACATTCTTCCTATGGTGGGATTTTAAATCTACGTGGCATACTATATGCACATACAATATTTATTTAATTATAACATACATCAAATGCATAAATAATTAAACACAGACCGATATGGTTTTAGTTTTGGCAAAAACAAGCAAGCAAAAGCCTAATTATTACAAAATAGCTTCTAAACCACTTCTAGACGGCTAGAACCGCTCCAAACCGAACTAAAACACTTGAATCGAACCCGTACCATCTAAACCGAACGAGCAGAGTCTGAATCGGACCAGCCAAAAACCATTTGAGGTTGAACGAATCAGAACTCAAGAGAACCGGTCGAACCAGCTGCTCTCTCTCCATTCTCAATATCTCGCTACGGTTCATCGTTTAGCATTGACGACCATCGTCTTGCATTTTCCTAATCACTTAGTGTTTGCTTGATCGTGTAGTAGCTAAGGCATAGCGCCTGACCAAGCTATACGATCGTGTAGTGTCTTCCATCTATCGCATAGTGTCATCGTCTATTGCCAGACACAAAAACTTGATGCGTGGTTAATGCGATGAAATAATGGTGTATTATGCAATGGTGGTGTATGCGTTGTGCATGCAAGTTTTCCTAGCAAAATCCAAGTATAAATTCTACTAGGTTGCCTGGTAAGCCCAGGATCAAACATAGGCACTATGGAGACAGTATGCGATGGTAGTTTCAGATCTCTTTGCGGTGACAAATAAAACAATGCATTGGTTGGTATGTTGTTTAAGGTATAGAGTCTTTACGGCGGAAATGAGAACAGAGTTAATAATACGAAAGATACAATGAGTATGCAGGGGAACGGGTTGAGAAGGAATTTACCTAACACTTCCTAGGATTGCGTTCACGTTATGCGATCATGCTACACACATACAACAACAAGTCATTTCTCAATGCAAATGCTATAGCTCCTAGTTTTAGAACGCATGCGATGTATACAATGATGTCTATAGGACTTATGTCTAAGCCTCTACTCTTGTCTATGCTATGATGAATGACACACATACACAAGGCGACCGCACACTACCATAACCTAATTCTAGGGTGCATGTGATGCATGTTAGCAAACAAAGCTTATCTCTAAGTCTCTATCTCTTGCTTATGCAGATCTAATCTTGCTTTCTCAAGTCTAGATTCTAAGCTAGCTCTCTCAAGTCTAGGTTCTTTCTTTAGACTCTTTCTCGAGTAGCTCTAAAGGGGTGATGGACGCAACATAAGACAAGATGATCGAATGCAATGAAGATCTTAGGTCATGCTAGCTAAGTACTTCTCAACCCATTCGAAAGTTTAGTTACTCATGTGTAATGTAAAGAGAGTGAACAAATGTAGAGATGCAAGTTCCATTTTATAAAAGAAATCAAAATACAGAATGGCAATGGGAAATAAAGATAGGGAGCCTGGTAGCAATTTCTTGCTTCCTAAGGCTTCTACACTGTTTTTCTCTACTCTGCACAAAGAATATTCTTGCTTTCGCAAGAGTTGACCCTCTCTTTATTCTCAATGCTCCCTGACACTCTCTCGAGCTGACCAGGACGATCTTCTGGTGTCTTCTCTCTTTTCTCGCCTCCGCCTTTTAAGTATAAGAAAACTATGAACAAAGGCTAACTATCTTCTATATGGTGAACTCTCTATATGGCTCAGCTAGAAAATGGAATCGAACTCCTTTAACGAAGGTGGCCTTTGGCTTCAGGGTGAAGAGATTTTTCTCTTAAATGATTGCACTGATGGGATGTCATTAATTCTTCGTCTGATGTGTCGAATAATTGTCACTGAAAAGTTGAGTATACTTGCCATAGTGTGTCGTTAATGGCTTGTCAACTAAATTCAGATTCGATCGTCATCAGCTTTCTGTCCCATCGTGATTTATTAATCTTTCACCTTGATACGCCGGCTCTGTGCGGCCATCTTCTTGAGCAAATTTTTGCAAATGCATACGATCGTATAGCCTCGTGGTTGCAATCTTTTAATGCGCTCGGACACTGAATTCCTTGGATCGCAACTCTACCTTGCGCCAACGCATTTTCTTGCACAAAATACATAAATTAGCTGCTTTAATGCGATGGACGCATGTGATCGCAATGTTCTAAACTTAATTCTTTTGGACAGGATTTTATATATTTTTACCGTCGCAATCCTTCATTGTTTTATATCTTTGTGCTGTAATAACGTGCATTTATGCCCGTTATCAACAATGCTACATGTTCGCTTAGTGTCCAACACTATCGTCCGGCCTCATCGTCTAATGTTGGACAAATACAACACGATCGCTGAGCGCCATCGCATAGCGCCTTTTGTTGATCGTTTAGCGCATGCATAGCTACACGATCGTGTAGTGCTATTGCATAGCATTTCAATGCATTGTTTAGCTACCGTACAAAGGTAAATGATCGTGTATTACTATCGCATAGCTCTTCAACGCATCATTTAGCTCCCACGCGAAGCTACACGATCGTGTAGTGCCATTGTATAGCACTTCAATGCATCGTTTAGCTCCCACAAGTACACGATCGTCTAGCGCACAACACTTCAATGCTCGAAGCTACATGATCGTCTAGCTTTTCTTCACATCGTCTAACGCTTGAAGCTAAATGATTGTCTAGCACTGAACCTCAACGACGATATGAAAGGCTGAAAAACTGGAATTTGCAACTCGACCTTCTTCACTTGTTTCTTCAATTACAGCTTAATTTCAACTCTAATGATTCCAAATAAATGATAGACTCTTGAGAACACATATAAGCTTATCAAACAAGAACCAATTACAAATTTAATCGAGAAATCAAAGAGAAATTAAAAACCAAACCTCAAAAAACCATATCAATACAAAAGTTTCATAAAACTCATATAAAACACCTACCACACCAAAATTAAACCTAATTGAATGCTTAAATGATGCTATGATACCAATTGTTGGATTGTACTAGCATACAGCGGAAGCAACAAGGACTAATAAGCACTCTAATTCGTTAATTTTGGCTAAATATAAAGCATGCTCTTGCAGAAATAAATGGGTTTCAAGTGATACCTTTGAAGAACTCTTGAAATCTCGATTTACAGCTACAAATCTCTCCAGATCTTGTTGTAGACCACCACAAGATCTTCCCCACTATTCTCTTGGTGCTCTAGATTGAGTTGTGGGACTCAAAATAAGCTGGAATCAAGGGAACTTAGAGAATAGCTCAGCAGCAACCCACTTGAAGAACTCTTTCTTCAACCCGAATTTTTAGCAAAATTCTATAACTCACAGTTCGTGTTAAACATTCTATTTATCAATAATAATGACTTGTTGATTTTGCATCTTATTATGAAAATCCAATAAACATACCTTTGGTTATAGTCTGCATACTGTAACTTTATGTAGTAACATACACAAGATCAAGTTAACAGTATACAACTTAAATGGTTTAATAAGTATATGGATAAAATTAGGTATCTCATCCTGGTAACACTATTGGATGCAACCTACACTGTAGTTGTTACAAGAAGTTGTAAATTGTTACAATCGATGTGATCCATAAATCGTTCATGTTGAGACATGTGAGTGGGGGCATCCAATGCAATGAGTTTGCATATAGACTGGACCACGAAAATAGTCACTTTTCTTTATAATGACCGTTTACTGTTAAAACTGACTATTTCATTTATCATATAACCTAGGTTAACTCGATCTTAATCCTGAGCTAGCTATGAACTCCTGTTTGTTTGGGATTATCCTTTGATTTGCAAACGGTGAGAGTAGTCCAACAACACTGCTCAATAAGCTTCACATTTTGGGGATAAGATCGGATGAATAGCTAGGGTCATAGCCTTGCAAGATGGAATTCACTCCTACCCGATTTAAGGTTAGCAGATAGATTGTTCTCTTAAGTACTAATTCAAAGTCTTGAACAATCGAGGCCTTGCCTTCTCATGATAGAGAAAGGATTTGATTCATAGGGATTATGAATCAGAATTGTTCATTAGAGGGTCAGTGGAAACTTAAGGAACAAGATGTATTCATAGGGGTAAAACGGTTATTTAGACCCAGTTGTTATTACGAACAACTTGTGAATGATCGACTTATTAATTATGGTTATAAAGTAGACATAATATATCTACAGTGAGAGGAGTTCAACTATGGGCTATAGTGGAGTGTCCCATTGGTTAACGAATGGGGTTTAGATCGATCTAATATGTTTAGCCGATTAATCTCGAATTGTAGAAGCTCATGATCTGTAGGTCCACGAGGTCCCTCTACTATCTCATAAATGGTTAAGCTTTAGAGTAGCTTGAGAAATTAATTTAAAACGTTCAAAATAAAATTAAATGCATTAGAAGAATATATATTTAAATATGATTTAAATATATGAAGATGGTTTTGTGAAAAAATAATTTAAGATTTGATATTAAATTAATTAATATTTTTTAATTAATTTCTGAAAATAATTTTAGAAAATTAATTTTTAAGTTTTAAAATCAAAATTTTGATTTTAAGATAAAATTGGAAAATAGGAAAACATGCACAAAATGTTTTTTTCATGGTTTTTCATTATCATCTTCTTCATGGTCACACAAAATCCACTTTCTCTTCTTCATAAGCATGAGGTACAAGCCATGCACATTTCTTCTTATGCATGTTCATTTGCAATAAATAAAGAACAATAGAGTGTTTTTGATGTAATGCATTCTACAGAAATTTTGAAAGAAAAATTCGGCTGAAGAAGAGTTCTTCAAAACTGAGTGTTGTGAGCTTCTACTTACATTTTACATTGCTTCAAGATGATCTTGAGTCCCACAACTCGGTCTAAAGCTCCAAGAGGATAGTGGGGAAGATCTTGAGGTGGTTCACGGTGATCTTTGGAGAAGATTGCTACTGATTGATCAAGATCTTAAAGAGTTCTACAAAGGTATGATCCAAAACCCTTTTATTTAGATGAGCATGCTTTAGTTTCTACCAGAATTAGTGAATTTGAATGTTTATTGATCCTTGTTACTTCTGCTGCATGTTATTACACTTTTACACCTCCAACCAAAATAGCCAAAGTCAACCACTCTCGGGTTCTCACACCGAGAATACCAAGGTAACTAAGTGGTAGTGCCCTCTACCTTTTGGTTCGAGTTGCGTTGCTGCTTGTAGCTGTTTAAGGAAGTTCGTGTTGTTCGACACGTTCGTGAATGCTTGAGGGATTTACTTGAAGAAAAGTTCTTCAAAGGTATAATATCTAAACTTTTGTTTATTTATTCAAAAGCATGTTGTAATTTATGTCTTATGCATAACCTGTTTGTTTTACTGTAAATGTATGCGTTCAATCGAAATAGGATTTGGACGACCCGCTTCCGCTCAAAGGTTCTCTATAATAGAGTTCCTTCAATTGGTATCAGAGCATGTTGTGTTCTGAATTCCAAATTCCATTTTCTATATTGAATTTGTTTATTGAATTCATTTATAGTTTGGTGGGTTTTAAGTTTTTGCACAACATTTAATCGTTAAATGTATGTGGATGTTGTTGATGGATAATTTTGGGATAGTTGTCTCTGTTTATGGCTTTCCTTTTACCTTTACAAACGTTAATTTGTAAAGGCCCCGGTGTTTTTGGGCATAATTTCTTGCAATAGAGTATGTATTCGTCTTGTATTTTGAGCCGTTCTTGAAGCAGCAGACGCAAGAGTTGCAGTTCATTTTGATGGAGAAGACGAAATGGTGGTCGCATCATGTAGCTTAAGCTAGACGATCGTATAGATTTGGCAATGTGTTCGTGCAGAATTTTTTATACGATCGTGTAGCATCTGCTAAACAATTGCATAACTAATGCGACGTGATCGTGTAAAAGTTTGCACGATCGTGTTGCGTTGGCTGCATGATCGCATAGACGCTTGAGGGATAAATGATCGTGCGGTATTTGATACTCGACGCAAGGCATGCGTGCTAAACGATCGTGTAGGCTATCATGCTCATTGCATAGTCAGTAGCTACATGATCACATAGTATACGATACTCAACGCTTTCTAATCGATCATGTAGACTATCATGCTCATCACATAGTATTTAGCTACACGATCGCATGACATGCGTTACTCGAGGCACACTACACGATCGCGTGGACTTTCATGCTCATTGAATAGTCCAAAGCTACGCGATCAGAAGGTTTGCTACATGATCAAGCTATGAGGCTTCAAGGCGAGGGCTTGAAGACCCAATTCACCTATTCCGAACCAGTTGACTCAAACTCTTGTAAAAGATTAGCCTTTTTTCTTCCTAGTTTTTGAGATATACTATCCCGATCCATCAAATTTTATTAAATATGCATGTGATGTATGTTTATCTTATATGTCGTAATGAATGTCATATAGCTTTAAAAACCCCACCATTGGTTATTGTTTGTTGGAAAGGAAGGAAAATAAATATACTTGTCTTATGTTATGCGTTAATCTCCATGCATTGACGGTCATGCGTTGGACTAGAAAATATGAAATATGCGTTAAGCTCGTATGCAATGACCTTGCATTCCTATCACAAGTTTTCTCGCCAAGTATAACGAGAATGCAATTTTCTCGGGATGATCCCAGGTCAAACATAGGGACTTGTAACTAAATCGTGTTTGTGAAGTGATGCGTTTGAGGCGATGAATAAAAGTAAAAAGACATAAGTTAAAGGACTATGCATTACTCCTACTCCTAACTAAACAGATTGAGTAATGGAAGTTTAACTATGAGAATTGGTAGAGATGTAGCACCTATTCACGCATAATAATGTCCATTATGTTTGGTCGCTCGAGTAATCCCAGCTCGCCACACTAACGCGTCGCACACCTCTCGGTGGCCAGCCACATGCCTATATCTTTATAATGCATGGTTGCGTCGAGCATAAGATCATGTCTATCTCTAAGAACAAGGCTTACTCTGCTTTAGTATGTTCCACTACTTACCTTCTCAGGCAGTTAGTTGTGGCTAATCAGCTCAAGACAAGCATTGTGATAGCTCATAGACAAGCGCTGCTATAGCCTCACACCAAGCGAAGAGGATTAACTCACTATACTTGTGCAATGCACACCTCTCGGTGGGTTGCTACATGTGTCCCATCTCTAGGCTGCACAATTGAGTATGTAACTGTCTTCGATATTTAACTAAATGATGAATGTAGATGATGATAGAAAAGAAGAAGATGATGAAGATGGTGTTGAAGGAACTAAGATAAGTATTGATTACAAACTGTATTAATGTCTTGAGCCAAAATGTAATACAATACAAAGATAAGAAGAGAAGTGGAAGGTTAGATGAAAACAATCTCTCACTTTTCATATGAAATGCGTCAAGCTGCTGATGGTTCCATGGATGGATGGTGGAGAAATCTCTTTTGAGCTCTATCTCCGACGTAACTCTGGTCGTCACTCGGAATGGGTTGTGGAGGTGAAGAATCCTCAATGGAAATCTTGCTCATGCTCTCATCTGTGATCACAAGAATCTGCCTTAGGGTAGAAGCTCGGATGTTTTGAAGTGAAGATCCAAGGTGCTATTTATGGAGCTTAAATGCTAATAACATGATGGTTGCATTCTTACTCACTACTACCTTTGTCGCGGTATGGACAATGTCAACATCACCTTATCTTGTTGATACTCCTAAGGTATGTGTTTAAGCTTGTTTCTTCTAAAGTGTCAACACATTCCACCCACTTGGCAATCAATTTTCCATTACGATTATCACTCTATGGATGCAACATTCCATGCGGCGAACTAGTCTTTATGAACCTTTGCATGTGGTTATTCTTGCGGTGGATTAAGGTCAACGCGTGTGGTCAATCCCTACAACGGCTTAAAAAATAGACGCTTTAATGCATAATAACGTATGATATAAGGTTAGTAAGGATTTCTGATGCTGGTCGACGCAAGCTCACTTTTTCACATAAATTCTTGGTATTATTGACACATATTCTTCTTAGTAGCCCTCATAATTCTAAGAGGCTACAATAGCTTGTATTTCTACAAGTTATCTATTATGCATTTATTTCATGCATCATTTTATATTATTAATGTTATAATATATTATTATGCTTCATTGAATTACATAAAGCATGTTCATGCATCATATAATATAAGAGTTATAATATATGCATGCATTAAAGCATATCCATGCATCATTTTTATTATAAATGTTATAATATAAAGTTCTATGTATGTATGGAATGTATGCTTAGTTCATTACTTTATTAGATAAAAGTTATATATACTAGTAATGAATGAACATTGAATGAAGCATGGCACTATTTTAGGTTAATTTATAAAGGTTATAAATAACTTATGTATGTCTAGCTAGCAGGTTAAATCCACCTCAAGTGTTGAGGGATCCTCGACGTAGTGGGAGGGTTGCAAATCCACCTATTCGCTATATGGGTTTAACTGAAATCCTCGCTATGGTAGCTGATGGCGAGATTGAGGATCCATCTTCTTACAATAAGGCAATGAAGGATCTTGACAGAGATGAATGGATTAAAGCCATGGATCTTGAAATGGACTCTATGTACTTCAATTCAGTTTGGGATATTGTAGATCAACCTAATGGGGATAAACCTATAGGTTGTAAATGGATTTACAAGAGGAAATGGGATGCTGATAGGAAGGTGCAAACCTTCAAGGCTAGACTAATGGCAAAGGGTTATACCCAGGTAGAGGGAGTCGACTATGAGGAGAATTTCTCACCTGTTTCCATGCTGAAGTCTATCCAGATCCTCCTATCCATTACCTCATATTATGACTATAAGATATGGCAAATGGATGTAAACACTGCTTTTCTGAATGGCAATGTTGAGGAGAACATTTATATGGTGCAAACCGAGGGATTCATATTTCAAGGTCAAGAGCAGAAGGTTTTCAAGCTAAATCGGTCCATTTGTGGACTAAAACAGGCAGCTCGATCTTGGAATATAAGGTTTGATACTATGACTAAATCTTATGGCTTTGATTAGAATGTTAATGAGCCTTGTTTGGGATTGGTGTCCTAATTCTCCTAGAGTCTCGTTGTTTGTAATGATACACATTGTTTGATAAATAAAATAATTGTTATTTCATTATGGCTTTTACTCATATCCAATAAACAAAGATCCTTGGTTATCTTATGTGAACTTAAGCATGTATATGTGATATATAAGTGGATCATGCCTTAAATGATAACCTAAATAGGTCTGCAGTATAACGATTAAGGTTGGATACCTGATACTAGTGACACTATGGATACGACTCGCTTTGTACAGGTTTGCAAGTGTTGTGAACTATTACAGATGGTAGATCCTGACCATTCATATAGAGACGTGTGAGTGGGGGTATCCTATACAAAGAGTTTGTATAAGACCAGACCACGAGATGACTAGACTCTATATATAATGTCGTTGATACTAGAGACTTACATCTCACCTAAACGACCATAGGTGACACGACCTCAATCCTGAGTGTTTTGGTAACTCCTGTCTTTGAGGGCGGTCCTTTGATTAGTATGGGTGAGAGTGGCTAGATTGCCATCTCAACATGCCTACCTTTTTGGGATCTTGTCTGATCTGTGAGTTGGGAATTCAATCCACAAGATGGAATTCACTCATTTCCCAAAGCAGGGATAAGTAGAGAGATTTCTCCTTTAAGGGCTGATTCCGGGGCTTGAACATAGGGGCCATAACTTCTCTTTAGAAGAAAGGACTCAGTCATAGTAGGACTATGACTTATGTTCATTAGAGGGATCATTGGTACTTAAGGAGTTAGATGTAACTACAGGGGCATAACGATTATTGGTCGAGCTGTACCTACGTGTGATCTGTGAATGGTTGTCGCACAGCTGATTAGTTAAGATGGACACATAATATATCTGTGGTAAGTAGAGTTCAGCTGTCAGTCTTTAGTTGAGTGTCTGGCAGTTAATGGATGGTGGATCCCGTGACTAAAGAGTTTAGTCAGTTATTCACGTACGGTTGGAGCTTCGAGCTACAGGTTCATAATATATCTGTGCTAATGGAATTCACTCCTTCCACGAAACAGGGGTAAGTATATAGATTGCTCCCTTAAAGCCTGATTCCGAGGCTTGAACGATGTGGCGCCACACATTTTCTAATGGCTCGAGAGGTGTTCACTTATAATAGGACTATGATGTATTGTTCATTAGAGAAATCAGTGATACTTAAGGGCTAGATGTAACTACAGGTACAAAGTGGTAAATTGGCCCAATTGTACTTACGAGCGATCTATGAAGGGTTATCGTACTGTTGATTGGTTATATCCAATGGACATAGAAATTTATCTGTAGTGAGAAGAGTGTAGCTGTCAGTCTTTAGTGGAGTGCCCGATAGTTAACGGATGGTGGATTTTGTGATTAAAGAGTTTAGTCAGTTATTCACGTACCATTGGAGCTTCAAGCTACAGGTCCATAACTGAAGGATAAAATGAAAAGAGTTTTCATTTTATGAACAATCACTTCATTAGTGAATTACTAGTCATTTTGCTTATGAGAGACTACACGATAGCCCTCACGAGAGACTAAACGATCGAGCGAGATTTGTTAAACGATTGTGTAAACGATCTAGCGTGAGACTAGCATGAGACTAAATGATCGTGTAAAGGATTGAGCAAGATTTATTAAATGATCAAGTACTCTCAGTCTATGCGATAGACAGAACCTTTCTCCCACTTACTTGATCATGTACTTCGATCGTTTTCTTCCTACTTCCCTCTACAAAATTCACATAGAGCCCACACCTCCTGGATTCTCACTCCAAGAATACCAATGTTGCTAATTGGTAGTGTTGAGGGGTTGTTGTTCGTGGATCAGACAGTTCGTGATTGCTAGACAATTGGGTGGACGATGTTCACGAGAGTGAGATATTTCCAGAAGAAGAGTTCTTCAAAGGTATGTCTCTCAATTAGTTTTGTATTTGCTTCTTGTATGTTTGTGAATGCATTCTTTCACAATGGGCTTGGAAAGATATTGCTTTCGCTCACTAGTTCTCTTGGATAAGAGTTCCTTCAATTAGTATCAGAGCCAAGTTCTAATATTCCAAATTCATTGCTTTATTGAATTGCATTTACATTATTGGTGGGTGTTAAGTATGATTACATTATGTTTAAGTGTTAAATGTATTTGTGGATGTGGATTAATGGAGTTTTTCGGATGATTGCCTCTGATTAATGACTTCTTTTACATTTCAAAGTTATTTGTAAGGGCCCCTGTGTTTTTGGGCATATTAACTTGCTATCGAGTCGCTCATGATGAAGTTTCAAAGAATAGAGATGCATTTTACTAGGAAGAAGAAGACCAAGAGTTGGTCAGATGTATAAACGATGGGGGTAAACGATGGTTGAGTATAGGATACTCGTTGCATGCGCGTGCCCTAAACGATCGTGTAGGCCAGCATGCTTCATTGCATAGTCATTAGCTACACGATCACTCGGTAAGTGCTACTTAGCGCTTGCTCTTCAATCGTCTAGATGATCATACTTCATAGCATAGTAGTCATTTACACGATCGTTTAGGCTTGCGTTTAAACTTGGTGCACTGCACGATCGAGTGACCTTAATGCTTCATCGTATAGTCTAAGGTACTCGATCGTTGTTACACGATCATGGTTACTCGACCAACTTTGCTAGACGATCACAAAGAAGGCTTCACCCAGGCATTTCAAGACCCGGTTCGCTTGTTGAACCGGTTTAATAGATAAGATTTATTTTTGATTTTTTAGGCTAATCATCCCGGTCCATTAATTTTGGTGAATGTACATGAGATGTATGTTTTTATTATATGTCATATAATATGCCATATAGATTGAAATCCCACCATAGGTTATGCATTTGTCATGCATCATCTCTGTATTGAGTTATGACATAATAGTTTGCATGATTAAATTACATAAGAGCATGTTCATGCATCATATAATATAAGAGTTATATTTATCCATGTATTAAGCATATTCATGCATCATCTTTATATTATAAATATTATAGTATAAGGGTGTATGGAAGCATGTATGCTTAGTTCATTACTTTTTATATTAGAGTTATATATAGTAATGAATGAACATTGCATGAAGAATGACACATAGGTTAAATTTATAAGAGTTATAAATACCTAGTCCAGCTTAGCAATGTGATTGATTTTGGTTGTTTCCTTGTATAAGTGTTATAATGGAAATTAGAACTAAAAACAATAAGAAATACATGCATGCAAACTTAGGCTTGAATCATGTTTTAAAAGAGTTTTAAAATTTGATGGAGATAGATCTAATATCACGGTTCTAATAAGATTAGAAACCTAAGGTTTAATCTTTTAGTCTGTTTAATAGGATTAAATTGACTAATAAAAGATTAAATTTATACCAAATCTATCTATAAAGGACCGTTTGTCTAAGGCGGGTTTTGTCTAGGCTGGGGGTACTTAAGCTGACAGAAACAGAACCTACCTAGAAAGGTGAATTAGATAGATTTGATGCATGCATGCAAATTTGATGATAGTTCGTTAAAGCGTTTAATGGGACTTGATTCGAACTTGTTTAATTATCAAAAGCTAGAGTTGTTTTTTACCAAATTAAACATAAGCTTAGATAAAATCAGTAGTCAGATTGTCTAAGTTAATCAATCCCTAGGTAGAACATTTAGTAGGAGGTACTTGAGGTATATGATACTTCACTTAAATCTCTTCACGTTTCTCCCTAATGTTCACACAGTTAGATCTATCCTCGGCCTCGAGGCACCCTTAGAGTGTCCCGCTAAAGGATGGTGTTTAGGTATTTCAATACCAAGGTGAATGGAGAGAATGTTCATAGTAAGTGGGAGTGAGACGTGTGACAACATATCCCACGATATCTCTCATTAGGTTCGATAACGTTTTGTGCATCGCCTCGACGCACCGTAGAAGTGTCCCCCTAAATTATGGCAGTTTTGCACGACTCTTTATCTGATCTCTTGTATAGGATAAGATCGCTTTAGTCTCTTGTCCTAATCTACTTTTTCCCTACAGTGGGCGCATTAGGGCGGGACTCTAGGGCCTAAAACGAGGGTTACACTTATGCAAAATTGTTAAAGTTTAACAGTTTTGGACTGAAAAATGGTGACTGTTAGAGTCAGTTACAAGAGTTGTTTCTGTCTAATGGTTGAGAATGTCTCATCCCAGTGAAGGGCACTTGATCACCCCACCGGTGACTTTTATCCTGCTTCGCTGGGGCATCGTTGAAAAATAAATGTCATTTCACTTAAGGTACATAAGAACTATTTTTTCTAAAACTAAAATTGTTATTAAAAGTATTAATGCATAGTCTTATTAAAATTGTTCATGTTTTTCAGCAACATTAAAATGGCTACAGCTACATTAGCTCTATTAAGTGCTGACAAATTAACTGGCAAAAACTACGCTTGTTGGAAAAACATGATTAATATCATTCTAATCATCGATGACTTGAGGTTCGTCCTTATGGAGAAGTGTCCTCCTATTCCAACTCAGACCGCCGCTCAAAATTTTCGGGAGGCTTATGAGAAATGGACACGGGTGAACGAGAAGGCCCGAACTTATATCTTGGCAAGTCTGAACGACGTTTTGGCCAAGAAGCATAAGCCTATGGTCTCTACGCGTGAGATCATGGAGCCCTTGTGGGGGATGTTAGGACAGCTCAAGCATGAAGCTCTGAAATGCATATTTAGATATATGCTTGTCCTCAAGCATATCTTCTTCTAAGGCAAAAATGATCAGTTCCTATCCTAAATTTTGCGTCGATTGGTTACTCCGAATGCTCCACTTAGGCACAGTACTTACAATGCAATTTCCTTCTATCTTGCTAATTCATACCTTCTTTATTCTTCTATCCTACAAATTTCTGCTCAAAAATGCTTTTCAGTTTTAAAAAGAATGTTTACCTCTTCTTTATCAAAATAAAATGATGCGTCCGTATGCAGTGGTCAAACTTTGCGTCATTTATTAGAGACTATTGGTCATGGTTACACTCTTCATTTTGGCTTGTTCCCACGTGTGTCATGCGAGCATCCAACTACGGTTGTGTACCAATTTCAACTTTAACTAAGGAATTTCAAAGGAGTTGTCTCTTGCATTCTTTTATTTTCTTTTGCATTTTTCTCTTTTCATATTGCGTTGTTCTTGGAAACCTACCTTCATTTTGGCTTGCTCGCACGTATGTCATGCGAACATCCAACTACGAGCAGGTTCCTTTCACAACTAACTCTTATCAGGTTGGGAATGTTTTTGAGTTTTCCCTTGCGCTGACATTGAAGTTTATATGAAAATGTTTTTTTTTTCTGAAAATGAAAAATGAACGCATTTTTCTTAGTGACCGCATCATCTTGATCTCATCTGCTTAGACCTTCCCTACCCCCAAATTTAGAGATGCGCAAGGTTCTCATTGCGTTGTTTGGATAGAATAGACAAACACTTAGAAAAAATTTCAAAAATAAGGTTTGAGCAGAACTTTGAAAGGCAAAAGGTAAAGTACTGCTAAGCTACGAATTAACTAAGTGTTAGTCGGAATTTATAAAGTATGGGAAATGTTTCTAAGTGCATGCATCTTAAAAATCATGGCATCGCAATGAATTACACAAAAGTAAAAGATCAAGAACATTGCAAATATTGACAAAGGATGATTATGAAAAAAGTCACAGGCAAAAATAGGAGAATATTTACTCAATTGTATTGAATATTAACAAAGTATACAAAGAATTAAAAATTAAAGCAATACAAAAATTGTTGCTTATACAAAGAATCAAAGAATTTCGTTAATTTAGAAAAATAATGAATTGAAATTATCTTTTGAATCTGATTCAGACGGGTCCACAATTTAAAATTAACACCGCGCTTCCCTTAACGCAAATACATTTTTGTTGAGGACGGGCAACAACACATGCATCCCCACAACACATCCCTTAACTAAACACATTTCTGGAGGATCGGGCGCACGGTATTGCTACCAGCGCAACACTACCTCAACATAGTGTATTTTACTAAGGATGGGTAAAGGACACACGCGCGCGCAACACACCTCAACGCAATGTAGTTGAGTGTAATGGACGCAAGGTGTCTCTTGTTAACACACAATGCACCCATCAACGCGTTCCATACTAGTTTTTAATTTTCTTTTTAATTCATCAACAACACAAAGTCGAAAAGACTTTGCAGTGTTTACTGTTTCATCCAATCATTCACAAAAATTAAAGAACAGTGCTACTAATGCATACAAATTAAAGGAATTAAACATGACATGAAAACTTAAATTGAAGAGACTTACAGAAAGCATTAAAGGCTAATTCTAAAAAGCAGTAAATACGTAATTTAGAAAGTAGTAAAAGAAAAACTATAAAGAAAGCAAGTAAACATAGATAGGGATGCTAACTGAAAGAAGTTCTCAGAATTACCGTAATCACTTCCCTCGCAAGCGGTTTAATCCTGCTTGCCTAAGTCAATGGTATCCATGCATCGCTCGAAGTCACCTCTGTAGTAAGGCTTAATCCGTTGACCATTGACTTTAAACGCGTTTTACCATCTAAAGTTGTTAGTTCCACTGCGTCGTGAGGAAAGATAGTATTGATTCGGAATGGCCCAGACCAGCGAGACTTCAACTTTCCTGGGAACAATCACAAATGAGCGTTAAATAATAATACCTATTGACCTTCAGTGAATGTCCGATCGTTTATGCGGTCGTCATGCCACTTCTTGGTTTTCTTCTTATAGATCTTGACATTTTCATAGGCGTCCCTTCGTCATTCGACCAGCTGATTCAGTTGCAGCTTCCAGACTTTCCCCACACTTGCTAAATCAAACTTTAGCTTCTTGCATACCCACATCGCCTTATGTTCCAACTCGAGTGGTAGATGACAAGCATTTCCAAAGACCAGGGCATACGAGGACATGCCAATTGGTGTTTTATAGGCAGTCCTATATGCCCACAGTGCTTCATCAATCTTGGGGACCAATCTTTCCTAGAAGTATTGACTACCTTCTTCAAGATAGTTTTGCTCTACTTGCCATTAGTCTGTGGGTGATAAGCAGTCGCAACTCTATGGCTGATGTTAAATTTAGTCAACAAGTTGGTGATTATGCGGTTGATGAAGTGAGAGCCCTCATTGCTGATTAAGGCCCGTGGCGTACCATATCGAGCAAAAATATTCTTCTTAAGAAACTTCGCCACTGTGGCCGCATCGTTCTTGGCACATGCGATTGCCTCAACCCATTTTGATATATAATCAACTGCTACCAGTATATAATGATGACCTTCTGATTGTGGAAATGGGCCCATGAAGTCAATTCCCCAAACATCAAATAATTCAACCTCAAAGTTGATGTCAATGGAATTTCATTCCTTTTAGACATATTCCCCATTCTCTGGCATCTGTCGCATTGCATAACGTGGGCATGGGCATCCTTAAATAGTGTTGGCCAGAAATAGCCACACTGCAAGACCTTTGCGGCAGTCCGCTGCCCCCCAAAGTATCCTCCGTTAGGGGATTCATGACACTTCTCTAGAATGTGCTTAACTTCATGTTCGGGAACGCATCGATGTAATATGTGATTAGGACCAAGTCGATATAGGAATGGATCGTCCCAGAAATAAAATTCGGCATCATGCCATAGCTTCTTCTGCTGCTGGTAAGTATAATCATGTGGTATTTGATCACAAACGATGAAATTCACAATGTCCGCATACTAAGGAACATTAATGTCTACTGACATCAGCAGCTCATTGGGGAATCTTTCTTCAATATCTTTTTCTTTCCCTTGAACCTCACAATTCTTCAGTCTTGACAAATGATCAGCGACTTGGTTCTCGGTGCCCTTCCGGTCCTTGATTTCGAGGTCAAACTCTTGCAGGAGCAACACCCACCGTATAAGCCTTTGTTTTGCATCCTTCTTTGTCATCAAGTATTTGATTGCAAAGTGACCCGTTTACACCTCAACATTTGTTCCAATTAAGTACTGTCGGAATTTCTCCAGTGCAAATACCATTGCGAGCATTTCCTTCTCTGTGGTTGTATAGTTCTTTTGCGCTTCATTCAATGTTTTACTTGCATAATAAATAGGATGCAATACCTTGTCCTTGCACTAACTTAATACTGCACACACAGCATATCTTCTCGCATCACACATCAACACAAACGGTTGCGTCCAGTCTGGCACAACCAGAATGGGTGCGGTGATGAGTGCATCTTTCAATGTGTTGAATGCTTTGGTGCATGCATCATCAAAATTATATTCTCGATCAGCTTCAAGGAGTGCACTTAAGCGCCTTGCGATCTGGGAGAAATTATGAATAAATCTTCTATAAAACCCAGCGTGTCTCAGAAATCTCCCAAGTGTTTTCATGTTCACTGGTGGGGGTAGCTTGGAAATTGCGTCGATTTTCGCCTGATCAACTTCCAATCCTACATTCGAGATTTTATGACCCAGAAAAATTCCTTCTTCCACCATAAAGTGGCATTTTTCCCAGTTCAGAACAAGATTTGTTGCCACGCATCTCTTCAAGACCTTTTCCAGGTTAGATAACTAGAAGTCATAATTATTACCGAAAACTGAAAAATCGTCCATGAATACTTCGACTGACTCCTTCAAGTAATCTGAGAATATCACCATCATGCATCGTTAGAAAGTGCCTGGCGCATTACAGAGTCCAAATGGCATGCGTCGGAATGCAGATGTACCAAATGGGCACGTGAAGGTTGTCTTGTCTTGATCCTCCGACGCAATTGTTATTTGGTTGTACCCTAAATAGCCATCAAGAAAATAGAAGAATTCATTCCCAACAAGTCTATCTAACATCTAATCAATGATCGGGAGTGGCATGTGGTCCTTTTTAATGGCCAAATTTAACTTGCGATAATCCATACAAATTCTCCACCCTGTTGTAGTTCTTTTGGGAATTAATTCATTCTTGTCGTTTGTGATGACTGTCATCCCCCCTTTCTTTGGAACACATTGCACTGGGCTCACCTAGCTGCTATCAGATATCGGGTAGATGACTCCTGCGTCCAGCCACTTCACTATTTTCTTTTTCACGATCTCCCTCATCGCAGGGTTTAAACGTCGTTGCCTTTCTACCGATCCTATCTTTCCTTCTTCCAGACGAATCTCATGCATGCAATACGAGGAGCTGATTCCTCGAATGTCTGTCAAGGTCCATCCTAAAGCCTTTTCATTATTTCTCAAGATCTATAGAAGTGCGTCTTCTTTCTCCTTACTCAGCGAGGCAGAAATGATAACCGTAATGTGTTGTTACTTCCTAAGTAAGCATACTTGAGGTGCACAGGCAATGGCTTTAACTCTAGCATAGGTGGTTCTTCCAAAGATGGCTTGATGGGTTGTGAAGTTCGTTCAGATAACTTAAGTGGTTCAAAGTTTGATTCAACATAAAATGTGGCGCAATCCTTATCCAACATTGCGCTTATTCCAAAATCTTCTTTCTCCAGCTCTTCTAGGGCTCGTGCCAAGCTTCTTACCGCAATTCTTCAATATACTGGAAATTCTCCATATCATTTGGGTACTTCAACGCATTAAAAAACGTTGAACTTTACTTCCTGATCGTCGACCTTGATGGTCAGTTCTCCTTTTTGCACATCTATCAGTGCTCGCCCTGTTGCTAGGAATGGGTGACCCAAGATGATAGGTACTTCTCTGTCAGATTCGTAATCAAATATAACAAAGTCCACCGGGAATATAAACTTGTCCACTTGCACGAGTACATCCTCTATCTTACCCTCATAATGCGTTATCGATCTATCGGCCAACTGTAGTGTGATCGTTGTTGGTCTTGCATTGCCGATATCCAACTTCTTAACGATCGACAAGGACATTAGATTTATGCTCACCCCTAAATCACACAACGCGTTTCCAACCATCTTACCTCCTATTCTACAAGGCAATGTAAAACTCCCAGGATCCTTCATTTTGGTGGGGATATTGTTTTGAAACAGTGCGCTGTATTCATATGTTAGCGCAACTGTTTCATTTTCCCCGATCTTTCTTTTATTAGTAAGAATATCCTTGAGAAATTTAACATAGCTCGACATCTGTTCCAGAGCTTCTATTAGGGGAATATTGATGTGTAGCTTTTGGAGAACGTCCAAGAACCTCTGGAATTACTTACTATCGTCTTTCTTCTTCAACCAGGACGGGAAAGGTGGAGGATCCCGCCGTACTTCTTGTTGAATTGGCTGCTTGTTAAGGTCTTATCTTTGCTGCATTTCATTATCTGGAGGTTGCGTTAATTTAGAATTCAAGTCTTGAGGAGCTTCATCTTTTGTAGGTAAACTTACTTCTAAACTGGTAATTTTTTCACTAGTGATTGATTGTTCATCATCGACAGTTAGATCTACTGGCCTTATTGTTTGATCTGGTACTAGTAGCACAGGGGTTGTTGTTTTACCACTCCTCAATGTCATTGCGTGAAATTGCTCTTTACCTCGTGACCCCGATGCTCCTGAACTGCTAGGCAACGTACCAGGCGCTTTATTTTTCAACTCAATTGCAAGCTATTCAATCTGCTCTTCCAAACCTCTAAGGGAATCAGCTTGTGATTGTCTAATTGCCTCGCTTTTTTCGATATAATGCTTCAGTGAAGTCTCTAGAGACGAGGTACTGCAAGAGGTATTATATAAGAACAATTGGTCATAGGGTGGTATACTCTGAGAGTTACCTGGGCTACATTCTTTATTAATGAAGATCGAAGAGTTGCCTCGATCCCCTTGATAACTGTTCTGATGGAAACTAAGGCTCCCCTGGTTGTGATTTCCGCCCCAACTTAAAGTTGGGTGATCCCACCAACCAAGGTTGTAGATGTTGCCAAATGACTCATTATGGACAGAGTATATGGCCTGTTGATTCCACTGGGCAGACTTCTGCTGGATGTCCCTCCCCACATTGAACGCAATTCATTACGGCCACGTGCGTTAATGCATTAACTTGCGCTGATCCTTGAGAGTGATTTCTCTATTGATTAGCCATCGTCTGAAGGAGAGAGGTCATCATGGTCATCTGATCGACTAGTGTGCTCATTGTATCAGTTGGCACATCGACACTTTCTACTCTTTCTTACTTCTGACCACTTTCCTCAAACCTGGTATCAATCCACCATTAAAATGTCGCGAGATGCGATCCAATATGCTCCTGGCTTCCTTATATGATCTATCCATCAATCCTCCTGCTGCGGAGGCATCGGCAACTGCTTGCGTTGATTGATTTAAGCCGTTGTAAAATGTCTCCATCAGAATGCTATCAGGAATCCCGATATGCGGACAATTCTACATTAATTGTTTGAAACGCACCCAGACAGTGCTCAAAGTTTCATAACCTTGTTGCTCAAAATTCAACATATCCCTCCGTCTTCTTGTGTTGACGGCTGGAGGGAAGAATTTGTTCATGAATCTGTCAACTAACTATTCCCATGCTTTAATTTCATCTGGCTCTAACGACTGAGCCCACCTCTTTCCTTCATCCCGCAATGTATACAGGAAAAGATATAACCTAAGTCTTTCTTGAGTCACATCAGGCATGGAGAATGTGCTACACATGTCTACAAAATTCGTCAAATGCGCATGTGGGTCTTCTCCTTGTAATCCTACGAATTGACCCATATTCTGAATCATCTACAGCATAATTGGTCTGATTTCAAAGTTTACATTCTCTTCAACCATCAGTCTTGAGATTCATGGTGAGAAGTTATAGAAATCTAGCACCGCATAGTCTCTCATTGGAACGTTGCGGTCAGCATCAAGAAATATGAAATCTTGTCCTGGCCAATTATCCCTTTGATTCCCTGCGGGAGCCTCGTTATTATTAGCCATGCTTCTTCACCACTTGATTCGGCCCTGATGTACTTTTACGTGAATAATACACTTGATCTCTGGGTCCACTTAGAATCTCTGGACCACTCTAGCACTCCTAAGCCGTCAGACTGCTCTTTGCGTTGAACATCCAGTATAAAGAGATTTGTCCTGCAAAATACCACAAACACACTCAAACAATAACTATTAACCAATCCCTAGCAACGACGCCATAAACTTTTTGTGACATAAACTATACAATGATGCAAGCAAGGTTCAAGTCCATGTCCCCATTACCAGTTCCCCGGCAACGGCGCCATAAACTTTTTGTGACATAAACTATACAATGATGCAAGCAAGGTTTAAGTCTATGTCCCCGTTACCAGTTCCCTGGCAACGACACCATAAACTTGTCGCATATAGATTTTATGTGATGATATACGATACTACTTCTACATATGCGTTATTAATTAATGTTCTTGTAGTATGCTATGCGTTGTCACAAGTTTTCTTGCATTGAAACCAAGTATAATTTCACCGCAAGTTTTCAGTGTGATCCGAGGTCGAACACAAGGAGTATTTAAGGTTATTGTATTACATTTATGATATATACGACCAAGTGTTTTTCAATTTATAAAACGGTTGTGTGTACAGGTATTTAAAAATGTGATAAAGTAGAGGTAAGCAATAAAAAAAATGCGATAATAAAGTAAATTACGATAAAGGTAAAGTGCGATAAAATAAACCTTAGCTATGATGATACAAGATACAGGTTTCATGATACAAAACATCGAGGTTGAGACTGACTGTGAAGAATATACAAAGATCGTTTTGTGCGGTGGCAAGTCTTATGTATGAAACAGAAAGAGAAAAGATAATTAGTACAAACAACGTAAGTTCCTTAATTGCGTTAAAGGCATAAGTACGGTTTCGCTTTTCCTTTGGCGTACACCTCTTGGTGATCACCTGCGTTCCCACATCTCCGTGGTGAAAGAGGGACAAACGTAATGAATGCAAGGTTGCTTCCATCTCTGGAAGTACATCTTGCTTTAGTTAACGCATTCTTCTAACCTTCACTCAACAGATCAGAATGGCATCTTTACTTCTGCTCTCACAGGTGAAGATTCCGTCTAGCATGCTTTAGCTAAACATCTTTATTTCTTTAGCACAGATTAAGTTACTTGTTTAATTCATATTAATCACAAAGGGATTAAGAAAACATCATGGAGCAAATGATTTATGGAGGAATGGAAATAGACAGAGAAGTGAAAATGGAAATGATCAAGACGTTCAATAATACTATTTAGCGTCTGATACATGGTTATGAATGAAGAGATTAAGAAGATGGAATACAATTGATGAATAGAGTTAGAAACAAATACAAATAAGCGCCAACGTCTTGACACAGATCTGGAATGGAGAATCGCTTGCCAGCGTTGATGGAGTGAATGGAAGGATAAGCTTCCCTCTCAGGCTTACTCAACCGATAGAAGGGATCTAAGTACAAAGCTTCTCGGTGGAGATTTGGCAGAATTGCACTGAGACTCACCTCTCAACCTTGTCTCTTCTCTTCCCGGATTTCTTCCGATCAACACTCAGATCAACTCTCTTTTAATAGCCTCGTATCAATTATCCCTCGTATCAAGTATGTCTTTCAGTGAATTCTTTGAGGGTATTTATAGATGAATGCTTTGACTCTCTGACTTGTGGTCCCCACTTTATTGTTATGGAAAGTCCGAAAATGGTGGAATAAATATTCCTTCTATTATGCAATCAGTCCATGGAATATGCACAACGGTTAGTTGTACACGTGTCACAATCCTCCGTATTTGCATTGCTCATTTGCATCTTCGATTGTATGACCGCATGCGGTGTTGTTTTTATTACTCCATGCGGTTGAAGTTCATCTTTGGATCGATTGTAGCATGTGCCGTCATTGCATTGATTGTCTATTCATTCCTGAATGATGGGTGCAATGTGACGTAGATACGTTAATCCTTCTCTCTTGGGCCATGAGTGCATACAGTGACTTGGTTTCCTGCAAAACATACTTGAAATATCCTTTTCTACCATCTTAATGGTCTTAGTGGGTGTATATGCGATAATTTATAATTATTGTATTCCTTAGCTAATTTTCATACAATTGGCGCAACTTTCTTCTTTTTTTGGCAGCAATATCTGAATAAGGCAGTATAAATAACTTGTATTTCTACAAATTATCAACTGTCGCTCGAAATATTCGGGAAGCTTATCAGAAATGGACATGGGTGAACGAGCCTGAGCTTATATCTTGGAAAGTATGAACGAAGTTTTGGCCAAGAAGCATAAGCCTATGGTCTCTACGCGTGAGAAGAATTATGTTCGGACAGCTCCAGCACGAAGCTCTGAAATGCATATTCAACTCAGAAATGGAGGAGGGTAGATCTGTTCGAGAACACGTTCTGAACATGATGGTCCACTTCAATGTGGCGGAGATGAATATGTCCCGCATCAATAAGGCAACCAAGTTAGCATAATTCTGCCCACGTTGCCACAAAGCTTCCTGCACTTTGTCAGCAATGCTGTGCTGAACAAAGTTGATTATTCCCTTCCAAATATCCTCAACGAGTTGCAGACATTCCAATCCTTACTGAAAAGTAAGGAGAAGAAGGTTAGTGAGGCAAATGTTGCTTCATCATCAAAGAAGTTCCATCAGGGTTTGACCTTAGGAACTAAGTCTGCACCTTCTAATTCTAACACTACCAAGTGGAAGAAGAAGAAGGGTAGTAAGGGAACAGATAAGGCACCTGCTAACCCACAATCTGCTGCAGCGAGGTAGGCAACCAGTGCTGGTTGAAAAAGGGAAATGCAACTAGGATGGGCATTGGAAGCGAAACTGTCCTTGCTGTTTGAAGAAGAATAAGATGGCTAAGACGAAGCCAAAACAAGGTAAATATGATTGACTAGTTTTGAAAACTTGTTTAGTGGAGAATGATGATTCTCCCTAGAATATTGACTCTAGGGCCACTAATCAAGTTTGTTCATCTTTTCAGGGGATTAGATCCATGCGGCAGCTTGAGGCTAGTGGGATGATGATGCGAGTAGGAACCAGGCACGTCGTCTCAGCTGTGGCAGTGAGAGAATTCCAGTTGACTTTACAAAATAAATTTATCATTCTGAATGATGTATATGTTGTTCTCGATTTAAAGCGAACTTAATTTCTGTAAAGTGTCTGATTGAATGTAAATATACTCTCAACTTTTCAGTGAATAAAGTGTTTATTCTGAAAGATGGTGTTGAGATTAGATCAGCAAAACAAGAAAATAATTTGTATGTGCTAAGGTTGTTAGCAACAAATTCCCTCCATAACATAGAGATGTTTAAAAATGTCGTAACTCAAAATAAACAACTTAAGGTTTCTCTTAAGGAAAAAGCCCAACTTTGGCAACTTCG